>NC_136060.1:513749037-513823400 GCF_964261635.1 Lissotriton helveticus
GCCACCACCTGTGGCAGTCCCTAGGCCAACTGGCCTTGTTGGGGCTAGAACGCCCTGAGTCTCAATGTCAGGGGCCTAAACGGTGCAGGTGCCCACTACTTGCTGGGCACCTGGGAACACTCACAAGGGCCTAAACGCTGCAGCTGGCACTAAGTGCTGCGCAGCTGTGACTGGCCGGGCACCTCTGTGCCATCTCTGTCCCTCTCAGGGACTCACTCTCCATCTTGCGCCTAAACGGTGCAGCTGCCCACTAATTGCTGGGCAGCTGGAGATCAGCAAAACTGCGCCAGGGCCCTCACTGACCCTTAGGCGCAAACTGCGCCCACTGCTGGAGCCACACAGGCTCTGACACCAAACACTGCGCACGTTGGAGCCACTCGGGCTCTAAAAACACTGGTGTCCCCCAAGAGCCTCACGGGGCTCTAAACATCATGGGGCAGGGAGCCTCTCAGGGCTCTAAAAACAATAGTGTGCCCAATCGTTGGAGTCCCACTCGGGGGACTCAAGGGAAAATGGCCCCCAGAGCCTCTCTAGGCTCGACACACAAATGTGGGCATGGGAGCCTCAGGCTCCGTTAAAACGTTGGGGCGGCCCACTGCCATCTGGGGCCGCCCTACCTCCACTCTCGCTATGGTGCCGTCTCCCGGCACCAGCAGCAGTCCCTCTGGAGCCCCCAGCCCTCCCGCACTCACCGGCTGCTCCTCGGCTCCTCCGGTGGCGGTCCTGGGCGGCGGCTCCCCTTCGCCGGCGCTTCCTTCTCTCTATGGGGCTCCCTCAGTACACGGGAGCCCCAGCAGCAGGCCACGCTTTCTCCTCTCTTCCCGGGGCTCCCTCCAGATCACCAGAGCCCCGGGCGGACATTACCGCTCTCCGCCTCTTCTCCTCGGCCGCATGCCCTCCTTCTCCTCGGCCGGCCGGACTGGCCAACCAGAGCGCGGCAGCGGACGGGACTTCCTCCGGGAACCGGAAGTCCCGCCCCACATCAGGCACTCTGGTGCCTGGCTTCCTGGTCGCGGCGCGAGGGCCGCGGCGGTAGTTTAACGGGCATAGAGAGGGGTAAGCACCCTCGAGGAGCATCCAAAACGCAGAAGCGAGGTGGGCACTCGCCAAACAATCAAATAAACGGGGTGGCACCCGCGACAAAGCAAATAGCGATATCGGGCATGAAGCAGGGTGGCACCTGCAAAACCTCACGCAAAATGCGTGATAGCGACACGCTCGCTACGGGTTTCAGCAAAAAGCGCTCTCAAGCGCTATGGGACAAAATAAAGCGCTTCCCTCGCGCTGGGTGGCACTGGTAGCACCCACAGGCCCCTAGAAATGACCCTTATAGCAAGAAGGGTCCACAGAAGTTCTTCAGGGGATGCAGCAAGTCCTTCAAGACACTTTAGGCTATAACAAACCTTGTCAAAAGCAAGAGAAGTTCCCAGAAGTCTGCAGCAGGGGACCACAGGCAAGGGTCCCCAGGGAAAGTCCATCAGGTGTCCAGGGGCTGGGCAGGGCCCAGGGATTCCCCTGAGCCCAAGCAGCAGCACGCCCCGGGCAGATTCAAGTTAGAAACAAGAACATTTTGGAAGGGGACACAGCCCCTTCTTATACACAGAAAAGTCTTTGAAGTCTTTGTGCAGGCAGTGTGAGAACCAACTAGAACTGGTTTTAGGGAAGTCCTTTCAGTATCAGGGACAGAGGTGACAGTCGTCCAGCGGGGAGGTGGAGCCAGCATTGTGGCAGGCAGGCACAGCCTCATTCACTTTCAGGTGCTATCTCCTCCCACTTCCTTGACAGCAGATGCAGCCTTTCATCCACGGGCTGACTCAGACAACCTCCTGGGGCTCTGCAGCCTCTGTCACCCTCAAACCAGACAGTCAATCCACAAGCAGGCCCAGGCACTCCTGGGCCAGGCTCACCAACCAATCGCACGCCAGGCACAAATTACACAAATATGCCAACTTCTAAAAGTGGCACTTCTAGACTAGACACAACCATGCCGCATACACCATTACGCAGCATTCAATCTCACGAGTTTGCACATACCAAACTCGCCCCTGCACTCCCCACACATCAGGAACTACCATGGGCATACATATTCCCCATTCATTCCTATGGGAGGGCAGGTCACTCACCACACATACACAGAGAGCTCACGCACTTTACACTGTACCACAGTGAAAAAGTGCGCCGAGGCCTAAAATCATCAACACTAGGTTCCAGAAACAGGCTAGGAAAAAGCAAAAAGTTTCGGGGTGAACCTGCCCAAAGGGCCAGGTCCAACAGCCTCCTTTTTAAGTGAGCGCACTTTCCAGGTCTTTTCTACAAAAGCCACATCTGACATTTGTCAGTCGGTGTATGGTGTCCCGCAGGGGTCCATACTCAGCCCCCTGCTGTTTAACATCTATGTCAGACCCCTAGCTACCATCGCGGAGGATGCTGGGCTGACTATTTTTTCATACGCCGATGACACCCAAGTAGTCTTTTCCCTTTCTAGCAGTGAGAGTAACAGTATATCGACCCTGAAGTCTGGATTGTCTCGTATGGCTGAGTGGATGCAGAGGCATCTGCTTAAGCTAAACAGTGATAAAACCAAGGTCGTCATTCTGGGGAAGCATAAAGATCTTTGGGGCCCACAACACTGGCCCAGTGATATGGGACCCCTTCCCCAGCCAACATCTGTGGTTCGAAACCTTGGATTTCTCATAGATGATAAACTCTCCATGAGACAGCAGGCCACTAAGGTGGCCGCCATCTGCTTCGCCACCTTGCGTTGGCTCCAGAAAATTTTATGGATGCTGCCCCATGCCACTAGGAGAACCGTAGTCCAGGCATTAGTAACCTCTCGTCTGGACTATGGAAATGTTCTCTATCTCGGTGCAGACGTAGCAACCATCAATAAGCTTCAGGTTGTGCAAAACTCTTCGGCCCGGCTCCTTCTTAACATCCCGAGGAAATCATCGGCCTCCCAGGCTCTCCAAGATTCACATTGGCTTAGGGTCTCTAGCCGTATAAAATTTAAAGCCATGTGCTATCTTTTTAAAATCAAACAGGGCACGGCCCCAAAATACTTGCAGAGTCTTGTTCAACTTTACCAGCCTAGTCGCACACTAAGATCTTCAGCAAATTGCGACTTTGTTGTGCCAAGATTCAGACTGGCAAGGATGGGGGGGTCGAGCCTTTTTCCATCTAGGTCCTAAATATTGGAATGCACTTCCAATTGCCCTGAAATCGGAAACCTACCTATTTTGTTTTCGGAAAAAATTGAAAACTATGCTTTTTCAATAAATATATAAGTTGCTGCTTCTGATTTATGGTACTGTTGCGTTGTCCTTTTCTTCTTCAGTCTTTCCCTTGCGCCGGGAAACCCACTGCGGGTAGCTGTTGCGCATTAAAAATTCAAATAAATAAATAAAATAAAAATAAATGCCTCCCTCACTTACACCAGCCTAACTCCTAAAGTTAACCGAACCTGACCTTTACTCTACCCTCAACACTTCACCCATCACACACTAACCCTTATCCCTGTCCTAACCCGCACACCATATCTTACATCATCCTGCATGTTATTCCTTACTCTAACCCTAACCAACTCCGAAAGTTGACCTCTCCAGATCTTTATTCCATCCCTTACTCTTCACCAAGTCGTAACGCTAGCCCTTATCCTTGTCCTAACCTGCACACATTATCTTACCTCATCCTCCACACCAAACCTCACTCTAAACTTCACTTAACTCATAGCATTACCTAACCCAATCCTTACTCTGTCCTTATCCCTTACCTCTATCCTCACCCTAACACATACACCCCACCTTCCATCACTTGTCACATCATCCTTTACTCCAACGCTAACCCAGCTCCGTAACTTAACCTAACCAGATCCTTACTCTACTCTTATCTCTTACCCCAGTCGTAACTCTCACCGTCATCTTCATCCGAACCCTCACCCACACACCTTATCTTACATCATCTCGCTCACCAGAGCATATTCTAACCCTAACCCCTAAACATAACCTTATCCAACACAGAATCTTGTCCCTTATTTCATGCCTTTTTGAAGCTTTTTTCAATGTTATTGGGTATTTTAGTACCTCTTAGTCTAATTTTCCACAATTCTACCTTTTTGTCCCTATATTTTAATTACTCTAGCTTTTTTAATTTTAATTGTTATCCACATACAACATACCAGGGACATTTCAATCCATTTAAGGTTCCACATCTCCACTGAAGGCACCATGCCCTCCACTAAGGCTGCACACCTCAACCAGAAGTTCTATCCCCTCCACTGAAGCCCCTCCCCTGTACGTAAGGTTTCACATCCCCACATAGTCTGTCTCTCTGATGAAGCTCCACACCCCGCCCCCACTGAAGGCTCGAACCCACCGCAATAAGTTCAGGCCCTCCTCTGAAGGTTCCAATCCCCTCCACTGAAGGCTCCACCCTACCACTGAAGGCTCCACCCTACCACTGAAGGCACCACCCTCTCCGCTGAAGGCTCCACCCTCTCCGCTGAAGGCTCCACCCTACCACTGAAGGCACCACCCTCTCAACTGAAGGCAACACCCTCTCAACTGAAGGCACCACCCTACCACTGAAGGCACCACCCTCTCCGCTGAAGGCAACACCCTCTCAACTGAAGGCACCACCCTCTCCGCTGAAGGCACCACCCTCTCAACTGAAGGCACCACCCTACCACTGAAGGCACCACCCTCTCCGCTGAAGGCACCACCCTCTCCGCTGAAGGCAACACCCTCTCAACTGAAGGCACCACCCTACCACTGAAGGCACCACCCTCTCCGCTGAAGGCACCACCCTCTCCGCTGAAGGCACCACCCTACCACTGAAGGCACCACCCTCTCAGCTGAAGGCACCACCCTCTCCACTGAAGGCACCACCCTACCACTGAAGGCACCACCCTGTCCACTGAAGGCACCACCCTCTCAACTGAAGGCACCACCCTACCACTGAAGGCTCCGCCCTACCACTGAAGGCACCACCCTCTCCGCTGAAGGCACCACCCTCTCAACTGAAGGCACCACCCTACCACTGAAGGCACCACCCTCTCCGCTGAAGGCACCACCCTCTCCGCTGAAGGCACCACCCTCTCAACTGAAGGCACCACCCTCTCAACTGAAGGCACCACCCTACCACTGAAGGCACCACCCTCTCCGCTGAAGGCACCACCCTCTCAACTGAAGGCACCACCCTACCACTGAAGGCACCACCCTCTCCGCTGAAGGCACCACCCTCTCCACTGAAGGCTCCACCCTACCACTGAAGGCACCACCCTCTCCACTGAAGGCACCACCCTACCACTGAAGGCACCACCCTCTCCACTGAAGGCACCACCCTCTCAACTGAAGGCACCACCCTACCACTGAAGGCTCCGCCCTACCACTGAAGGCACCACCCTCTCCGCTGAAGGCACCACCCTCTCAACTGAAGGCACCACCCTACCACTGAAGGCACCACCCTCTCCGCTGAAGGCACCACCCTCTCCGCTGAAGGCACCACCCTCTCAACTGAAGGCACCACCCTCTCAACTGAAGGCACCACCCTACCACTGAAGGCACCACCCTCTCCGCTGAAGGCACCACCCTCTCAACTGAAGGCACCACCCTACCACTGAAGGCACCACCCTCTCCGCTGAAGGCACCACCCTCTCCACTGAAGGCTCCACCCTACCACTGAAGGCACCACCCTCTCCGCTGAAGGCACCACCCTCTCCGCTGAAGGCACTACCCTCTCCGCTGAAGGCACCACCCTCTCAACTGAAGGCACCACCCTACCACTGAAGGCACCACCCTCTCCGCTGAAGGCACCACCCTCTCAACTGAAGGCACCACCCTCTCAACTGAAGGCACCACCCTCTCCGCTGAAGGCACTACCCTCTCCGCTGAAGGCACCACCCTCTCAACTGAAGGCACCACCCTACCACTGAAGGCACCACCCTCTCCGCTGAAGGCACCACCCTCTCCACTGAAGGCACCACCCTACCACTGAAGGCACCACCCTCTCAGCTGAAGGCACCACCCTCTCAACTGAAGGCACCACCCTCTCCGCTGAAGGCACCACCCTCTCCGCTGAAGGCACCACCCTACCACTGAAGGCACCACCCTCTCAGCTGAAGGCACCACCCTCTCCGCTGAAGGCACCACCCTACCACTGAAGGCACCACCCTCTCCGCTGAAGGCACCACCCTCTCCACTGAAGGCACCACCCTCTCCGCTGAAGGCACCACCCTCTCAACTGAAGGCACCACCCTCTCCGCTGAAGGCACCACCCTCTCAACTGAAGGCACCACCCTCTCCGCTGAAGGCAACACCCTCTCAACTGAAGGCACCACCCTACCACTGAAGGCACCACCCTCTCCGCTGAAGGCACCACCCTCTCCACTGAAGGCTCCACCCTACCACTGAAGGCACCACCCTCTCCGCTGAAGGCACCACCCTCTCAACTGAAGGCACCACCCTACCACTGAAGGCACCACCCTCTCCGCTGAAGGCACCACCCTACCACTGAAGGCACCACCCTCTCCGCTGAAGGCACCACCCTCTCCACTGAAGGCACCACCATCTCAGCTGAAGGCACCACCCTCTCCACTGAAGGCACCACCCTACCACTGAAGGCACCACCCTCTCAGCTGAAGGCACCACCCTCTCCACTGAAGGCACCACCCTACCACTGAAGGCACCACCCTCTCAGCTGAAGGCACCACCCTCTCCACTGAAGGCTCCACCCTACCACTAAAGGCACCACCCTCTCCGCTGAAGGCTCCACCCTACCACTGAAGGCACCACCCTCTCCACTGAAGGCTCCACCCTACCACTGAAGGCAACACCCTCTCCGCTGAAGGCACCACCCTCTCCACTGAAGGCACCACACTCTCAGCTGAAGGCACCACCCTCTCCACTGAAGGCACCACCCTACCACTGAAGGCACCACCCTCTCAGCTGAAGGCACCACCCTCTCCACTGAAGGCACCACCCTACCACTGAAGGCACCACCCTCTCCGCTGAAGGCACCACCCTCTCCGCTGAAGGCAACACCCTCTCAACTGAAGGCACCACCCTACCACTGAAGGCACCACCCTCTCCGCTGAAGGCACCACCCTCTCCACTGAAGGCTCCACCCTACCTCTGAAGGCACCACCCTCTCCGCTGAAGGCACCACCCTCTCAACTGAAGGCACCACCCTCTCAACTGAAGGCACCACCCTCTCCGCAAAAGGCACTACCCTCTCCGCTGAAGGCACCACCCTCTCAACTGAAGGCACCACCCTACCACTGAAGGCACCACCCTCTCCGCTGAAGGCACCACCCTCTCCACTGAAGGCACCACCCTCTCCGCTGAAGGCACCACCCTCTCCACTGAAGGCACCACCCTCTCCGCTGAAGGCACCACCCTCTCCACTGAAGGCACCACCCTCTCCGCTGAAGGCACCACCCTCTCAACTGAAGGCACCACCCTACCACTGAAGGCACCACCCTCTCCGCTGAAGGCACCACCCTCTCCACTGAAGGCTCCACCCTACCACTGAAGGCACCACCCTCTCCGCTGAAGGCACCACCCTCTCAACTGAAGGCACCACCCTCTCAACTGAAGGCACCACCCTACCACTGAAGGCACCACCCTCTCAGCTGAAGGCACCACCCTCTCCACTGAAGGCTCCACCCTACCACTAAAGGCACCACCCTCTCCGCTGAAGGCTCCACCCTACCACTGAAGGCACCACCCTCTCCGCTGAAGGCACCACCCTCTCAACTGAAGGCACCACCCTCTCCGCTGAAGGCACCACCCTCTCAACTGAAGGCACCACCCTCTCAACTGAAGGCACCACCCTACCACTGAAGGCACCACCCTCTCTGCTGAAGGCTCCACCCTACCACTGAAGGCTCCACCCTACCACTGAAGGCACCACGCTCTCCGCTGAAGGCACCACCCTCTCTGCTGAAGGCTCCACCCTACCACTAAAGGCACCACCCTCTCCGCTGAAGGCACCACCCTACCACTGAAGGCACCACCCTCTCCGCTGAAGGCACCACCCTCTCTGCTGAAGGCTCCACCCTACCACTAAAGGCACCACCCTCTCCGCTGAAGGCACCACCCTCTCTGCTGAAGGCACCACCCTCTCCGCTGAAGGCACCACCCTCTCTGCTGAAGGCTCCACCCTACCACTAAAGGCACCACCCTCTCCGCTGAAGGCTCCACCCTACCACTAAAGGCACCACCCTCTCCGCTGAAGGCACCACCCTCTCCGCTGAAGGCACCACCCTCTCCACTGAAGGCACCACCCTCTCCACTGAAGGCACCACCCTACCACTGAAGGCTCCACCCTACCACTGAAGGCTCCACCCTACCACTGAAGGCTCCACCCTACCACTGAAGGCTCCACCCTACCACTGAAGGCTCCACCCTACCACTGAAGGCACCACCCTCTCCGCTGAAGGCTCCACCCTACCACTGAAGGCACCACCCTCTCCGCTGAAGGCACCACCCTCTCAACTGAAGTCACCACCCTCTCAACTGAAGGCACTACCCTACCACTGAAGGCACCACCCTCTCAGCTGAAGGCACCACCCTCTCAACTGAAGGCACCACCCTACCACTGAAGGCACCACCCTCTCCGCTGAAGGCACCACCCTCTCAACTCAAGGCTCCACCCTACCACTGAAGGCTCCACCCTACCACTGAAGGCACCACCCTCTCCGCTGAAGGCACCACCCTCTCCGCTGAAGGCAACACCCTCTCAACTGAAGGCACCACCCTACCACTGAAGGCACCACCCTCTCCACTGAAGGCACCACCCTCTCAACTGAAGGCACCACCCTCTCAACTGAATGCACCACCCTACCACTGAAGGCACCACCCTCTCCGCTGAAGGCACCACCCTCTCAACTGAAGGCACCACCCTACCACTGAAGGCACCACCCTCTCCGCTGAAGGCACTACCCTCTCCGCTGAAGGCACCACCCTCTCAACTGAAGGCTCCACCCTACCACTGAAGGCTCCACCCTACCACTGAAGGCTCCACCCTACCACTGAAGGCTCCACCCTACCACTGAAGGCACCACCCTCTCCGCTGAAGGCACCACCCTCTCTGCTGAAGGCTCCACCCTACCACTAAAGGCACCACCCTCTCCGCTGAAGGCACCACCCTCTCAACTGAAGGCACCACCCTCTCCGCTGAAGGCACCACCCTCTCAACTGAAGGCACCACCCTCTCCGCTGAAGGCTCCACCCTACCACTGTAGGCTCCACCCTCTCTGCTAAAGGCACTACCCTCCCTCTGAAGGCACCACCCTACCACTGAAGGCACCACCCTCTCTGCTGAAGGCTCCACCCTACCACTAAAGGCACCACCCTCTCCGCTGAAGGCACCACCCTACCACTGAAGGCTCCACCCTACCACTGAAGGCTCCACCCTACCACTGAAGGCTCCACCCTACCACTGAAGGCTCCACCCTACCACTGAAGGCACCACCCTACCACTGAAGGCTCCACCCTACCACTGAAGGCTCCACCCTACCACTGAAGGCTCCACCCTACCACTGAAGGCTCCACCCTACCACTGAAGGCACCACCCTCTCCGCTGAAGGCACCACCCTCTCTGCTGAAGGCTCCACCCTCTCAACTGAAGGCACCACCCTACCACTAAAGGCACCACCCTCTCCGCTGAAGGCACCACCCTCTCAACTGAAGGCACCACCCTCTCAACTGAAGGCACCACCCTCTCCGCTGAAGGCACTACCCTCCCTCTGAAGGCACCACCCTCTCAACTGAAGGCACCACCCTCTCAACTGAAGGCACCACCCTACCACTGAAGGCACCACCCTCTCTGCTGAAGGCTCCACCTATCACAAAAGGCCAGGCCCTCCGCTGAAGGTTCCAATCCCCTACACTGAAGTCACGGCATTCTCCACTGAAGGCCAGGAGAAGTATTCGCAAACCGCAATTTGTAGTACATTTAGTTGTAGTTGCACAGCAGTGCTACTCATGTACTATATTACTACTCACATACAGTAAAATGTAAATGCCAAATGTAAATGTAAATGCCAAATGTAAATGTAAATGCCAGCATTTGTAAAGCGCACAGCTACCTCCGCCGGAGGTGTCCCGGTGCTGTCCGTATACCGCTTAGGAATCCTGACTAGCTTTTCCCTGTGAGGTGTCCACTCCTGGGCACCCCCAAGGTGAAGCCAGGCATCCCAGCGCTGCTGGGGCCGCTGTGGACATTAAGCAAGCTATTGCCCAGAGTTGCAGAGTGGGACTCCATGATTGGAATAGGCACCGAGGCGAGAATTGTCATGTCCGAGGAAATTGAGCCCAAGACCCGCCGAGGCGGGGTTCGAACCCTGGTCCCGGACCAGACCTCTGCATCAGTGTCTGCCGCTCTAACCATTTGAGCCACACTTCTCCACAAGAGAACTACAGTAGCACTACTCATTACAGTAGTACTGCTCACGTACAGTAGTATTTCTCATGTACAATAGTACTGCTCACGTACAGTAGCACTGCTCATGTACAGTAGTACTGCTCAGGTACAGTAGCACTACTCATGTACAGTATTACTACTCGCATACAGTAGTATTATTCATGTACACTAGTACAGCTCAGGTACAGTAGCACTACTCATGTACAGTAGTACTGCTCAGGTACAGTAGCACTACTCATGTACAGTAGTACTGCTCATGTACAGTAGTATTACTCATGTGCAGTAGTACAGCTCAGGTACAGTAGCACTACTCATGTACAGTATTACTACTCGCATACAGTAGTACTATTCATGTACAGTAGTACTGCTCATGTACAGTAGTACTGCTCACGTACAGTAGCACTACTCATGTACAGTAGTACTGCTCAGGTACAGTAGCACTACTCATGTACAGTATTACTACTCGCATACAGTAGTACTATTCATGTACAGTAGTACAGCTCAGGTACAGTAGCACTACTCATGTACAGTAATACTGCTCAGGTACAGTAGCACTACTCATGTACAGTAGTACTGCTCATGTACAGTAGTATTACTCATGTGCAGTAGTACAGCTCAGGTACAGTAGCACTACTCATGTACAATATTACTACTCGCATACAGTAGTACTATTCATGTACAGTAGTACAGCTCAGGTACAGTAGCACTACTCATGTACAGTAGTACTGCTCAGGTACAGTAGCACTACTCATGTACAGTAGTACTGCTCATGTACAGTAGTATTACTCATGTGCAGTAGTACAGCTCAGGTACAGTAGCACTACTCATGTACAGTAGTACTGCTCATGTACAGTAGTATTACTCATGTACAGTAGTACAGCTCAGGTACAGTAGCACTACTCATGTACAGTAGTACTGCTCATGTACAGTAGTATTACTCATGTACAGTAGTACAGCTCAGGTACAGTAGCACTACTCATGTACAGTAGTACTGCTCAGGTACAGTAGCACTACTCATGTACAGTAGTACTGCTCATGTACAGTAGTATTACTCATGTACAGTAGTACAGCTCAGGTACAGTAGCACTACTCATGTACAGTAGTACTGCTCATGTACAGTAGTATTACTCATGTACAGTAGTGCAGCTCAGGTACAGTAGCACTACTCATGTACAGTAGTATTACTCATGTACAGTAGTACAGCTCAGGTACAGTAGCACTACTCATGTACAGTAGTACTGCGCAGGTACAGTAGCACTACCCATGTACAGTAGTATTACTCATGTACAGTAGTGCAGCTCAGGTACAGTAGCACTACTCATGTACAGTAGTATTACTCATGTACAGTAGTACAGCTCAGGTACAGTAGCACTACTCATGTACAGTAGTATTACTCGTGTACAGTAGTACAGCTCAGGTACAGTAGCACTACTCATGTACAGTAGTAATGCTCATGTACAGTAGTATTACTCATGTACAGTAGTACAGCTCAGGTACAGTAGCACTACTCATGTACAGTAGTACTGCTCATGTACAGTAGTATTACTCATGTACAGTAGTACAGCTCAGGTACAGTAGCACTACTCATGTACAGTAGTACTGCTCATGTACAGTAGTATTACTCATGTACAGTAGTGCAGCTCAGGTACAGTAGCACTACTCATGTACAGTAGTATTACTCATGTACAGTAGTACAGCTCAGGTACAGTAGCACTACTCATGTACAGTAGTACTGCTCAGGTACAGTAGCACTACTCATGTACAGTAGTACTGCTCATCTACAGTAGTATTACTCATGTACAGTAGTACAGCTCAGGTACAGTAGTACTACTCATGTACAGTAGTACTGCTCATGTACAGTAGTATTACTCATGTACAGTAGTACAGCTCAGGTACAGTAGTACTACTCATGTACAGTAGTACTGCTCATGTACAGTAGTATTACTCATGTACAGTAGTACAGCTCAGGTACAGTAGCACTACTCATGTACAGTAGTATTACTCGTGTACAGTAGTACAGCTCAGGTACAGTAGCACTACTCATGTACAGTAGTAATGCTCATGTACAGTAGTATTACTCATGTACAGTAGTACAGCTCAGGTACAGTAGCACTACTCATGTACAGTAGTACTGCTCATGTACAGTAGTATTACTCATGTACAGTAGTACAGCTCAGGTACAGTAGCACTACTCATGTACAGTAGTACTGCTCATGTACAGTAGTATTACTCATGTACAGTAGTACAGCTCAGGTACAGTAGCACTACTCATGTACAGTAGTACTGCTCATGTACAGTAGCACTACTCATGTACAGTAGTATTACTCATGTACAGTAGTACTGCTCAGGTACAGTAGCACTACTCATGTACAGTAGTACTGCTCATGTACAGTAGCCCTACTCATGTACAGTAGCACTACTCATGTACAGTAGTACTGCTCATGTACAGTAGTATTACTCATGTACAGTAGTACTGCTCATGTACAGTAGTATTACTCATGTACAGTAGCACTACTCATGTACAGTAGTGCTGCTCACTAATGCTATTCACTAACCATTATGCAGAGACTTCAGCAACTCCTATTGTTTCTGTTCAGAGGTCTCCATCATGTGTGCGGAGATCGCTGTACATGTATGTGTATGTTTTAGTAGTAAATGTGTAAGGAACAGGGAAAGGGATGTAAAATGGGAACTATTTACTCCTAAATGGGAGGTGATTGAAAAGGGTAAGGAGGGGGTTTAGGGGGACACGTGCAAAGCAAACACCCACAGAAGAGTGAGCACATTGCTATTCACAAACTACACTTCTAAAGTTACTACAGCCCAAAAGATCCAAAAACAGCAGCAACTGTGATGCAGCACAGCCTTGGAGTAAGTTGCGCCCCTCACATGGAAAATCACAGATACTGCAGCACAATTCCAGAGACAATATGGGTAATACTCTTAAGTAAATGCAATCATTTTGACTTTTAAAATATATAAATATATTTGGTTAATGTTAAAAAAAAGTCCATATTCTAATGAATACGTATGGACAAACTACATTCAATAACACACATATTTTATATTTAAAATTAAACAAAACTTTTAAAATAATACAAAAAAAAGTAAAATAATTTACATTAATTATATCCATAACTTTCAGTACATTCTTTTAATATTAAACTGAATACAAAGTTTACTGTACATTGGATTTTAAAAATATATTTCTTGAAAATACCATTTATAAATCAATTATACTTGTATTATTTAATTTAAATATATAAGCTAGGGGGGCGTGGCCAAGATTGCGGAGTCATTAGTCGTACTCTTCGCGAGCTCTCCCGACCTTGAGCCCCTACGCCGCTAAATAGTACGGATCTCCCCCCGATCTGCTGCTCACACCACAGCGGGCACGAAGGCGCACCCCCGACTTGCCCGGGGATCCAGTCGACCGCCAGAATTGAAGTGGAGAGGCGCCGATGATCGAGCGAGGGGCTAGGCTGAGCGGTGGCGTGGCCCACGGAGAGCGCCTCCGGGTGAGAAGCGGGGACCTGGTCCCTAGTTGCAGCTGCATGGACTGAAGCCCCGGTGCCAGTAGCCCAAGCGGGACACTAGTGGAGCCTCGGTTGAGCCCCTGAGCCGAGAGTGCGGCCGGGCCAGATCAGCAGCGGAACCGGAGACGCGCGACCGGCCTCGGCTGCTACGCGAGGCCGGGGACGTGGCCTGCGACCGTAGCGCACGGACCTCGACCCAGGAGATCCCTGATCGACGGAAGAAAGCGGGTGAACGACCATCTGCGGCAACAGGTGCGGCAGGGGAAGTGAGCCGAGGGCCACGGACGCACTGCGCACGGGGAGAGCGGTGGTCCGGGGATCAGGCCCACGGAGAGACCTGAAGCACGTGAGGCCTACACTGCGTAGGCGGCTTGCCCGCGCCGCCGTTTTGAGAGGGGCCCGGAATCGAACCAGGTTGTGAGCGGAGGCCCCGACAAGGTGTGGCTGGCGCCTCCGTCCTCCGTCCCCCAGATGGCGGATTGTGGGCACGCAAACCAGACACCCGGTCACCACCGGCTGGACCACGTGGAAGATGGCCTGCTCCCAGGCCTGGAGGACGGCGCTCTCGAGTTTCGCAGGAGAGCTCCACGGGCTCACACAGGTGCGAGATCCGGCACCGCGGAGAGGAGCGGCGAGCTGCGGAGGCCAAATGAAGGGAGTCGCCGCTGACGGCCGGTAAAGGCGGTGATGGAGCGCAGCGGCGAACGATCCGGGCCAGTGGCCTGGAGCACCCCCAGGGCCCCCGGGTCGATTCAGGTGCAGCAGGCCTGCAGGTGGGGATTACACGGCGCCTGCAGCATGGACGATTGACAGAGGCTCCCGGGCACGCCGGTGCCTCGTGGGGAGTTTGAGCAGTCCCTGATCAAATGGCAGCCGGAGTTGGAGGGCCTGGGAGGCTGTAGCGGCGGCATAGACGACCTCGGCCCGGGGGACCCACGAGATCGAGCCGCGTCCGACTGACTGTTCCGCCACGTGGCAGGCCTGTGCAAGGAGGGGCCCACCTAGCTGTTATTGCATCTGGAACGTGCATCGGAGAGCGGGGAGCGGGGCTAATCTCCTGCTGCGCCTGCTGGGGCGAACGGACGACGGGGTTGGAGAAGGTGATCTCCTCCCGGTGAGCAGTGCCTCTGATTATCTTTGCCTACCGCCGGGACCTAGAGCACGGACAAGGCTCGCATGAGTGGGACCTGCCTCAGCGATGGCTAGCAACAGAGGGACTAAGAAGGGCGATCGAACACTTCCAGAGATGATGGACAAGGGGGCGATGAAGCAGGACAAGGGGCAGCATTCCCCGGGCCCTTCCCGAAACTTGGTGGGCGCGGGTGATGGCGAGCCCCCGGTCACCAGGTCCTTTCTGGAGTCTCTCTTCAGCTCCCTAAGAGACGACTTTCAGTCGCTGAAACAGGAGGTCGCCGGGGAGGTCCGAGAGGTGCGGCGAGAAGTCGAGAGCCTAGGTGAGAGGGTGGCCACTGTGGAGGAAACCGGGCATGCCAGAGATGAAGAGATCGCACATCTACAGCAGGAGGTGCTGCGCCTACGAGATCAACAGTTGGACCTCCAGGTACACTCTGAGGACCTTGAAAACCGGTCCCGCCGGAACAATATCCGTGTCCGGGGAGTGCCATTGCAGGAAGAAGGGGAAGACGTGGCTGGATACTTGCAAGGCATGTTTAGGGCCGTGCTGGGTGAATCGGAGGATTTCCCCATAAGAATCGACAGAGCACACAGGGTGGGACTGGCGCGCCGGCCCTCAGCACCCCCGCCGGATATATTGGCCTTCCTACCGGACTTCCCGCTTAAAGAGAGGATCCTCCGTGAGGCGCAGAAACAGCAACAGCTGCAGTACCGGGGACACCCAGTTGCACTCTACCAGGACTTATCCACGATTACGCTTCAGAAACGAAGAACATTCAAGATAGCGACGGACTTTTTGAGGACCCACGGGACACAATATTCGTGGTGTCATCCCTTTCGGCTCATCTTTCGGTGGAACGGCGTCTTGCATCAACTTAGATCCCTTCAGGACACTTGTGAGGTGTTGGGGATTACCGCGACAGACGATGAGGCCCACACTCCTCGACGTAGGCGAATCACCAGAGAGGGCTGGCAGAGAATCCCTGATTCACGATCCTCGACTGCCTCTGTTAGGCCGGTTTCACCCACTATCCGGGCCGGCATGGAAGGTGCTCTGCGGGAGGCGGCTGGAGACACTGCCCTGACTGAGCTTGCCCTGACGGTCTGAGAAACTTTTGAGCATAGTGCGAGAGTATGGGCCAGTTGCACGTAACACAGAGATATTGCACCTAAAACCAGACGGAACTCCGGGGGGAGATCGACACAGCCTACGTGGAAATGCAGGTTTGGGGGTTCGGGGGAGGGGGGGGTGGCGGGGGGGGTGTGGTGGCTGGACGTCCACTAAAGTAAACTTTCCACAGACCTGTCCGCTGAGGACTAGACTGGGACAATGGGGGTTTTGAACCTGTTGGCAGAGGAGGGTGGAGGGGAGGAGGATGACTGGTGGAGTTGTGGGTTGGGTGTGGGGGGGTTAGTTGGAGGGGGGTGTCGGGGGATCCGGGTGGGAGTTGGGGAGTTGGGGGGGGGCTGATTGTCCAGTGCACCATGCAGGTTCTGGTAGCTTCATTGGTGCTCACGCACCTTGCCTCGCTCGAGCGGGGACTTAAAGTTTTCATCTATTCCTTCTCCTATGCCTTCTGACACCTTTAAGGTGGTGACCCTGAATGTCAGGGGCCTGAATAATCGGGTCAAAAGGCGAGCAGTGCTGTCTCTCCTGGAGAACACGAATGCGGACGTATGTCTCCTTCAGGAGACGCACCTGCTAACGCAAGACACACATAGGCTATGCTCACATAAATTCCCGACGCAGTTCTTCTCTTCCTGTTCCACTAAGACGGCGGGGGTGGCGATTCTGGTAGCTAGACACTTCAAGGGGGACATCCTTCACAAACTCACAGAACACAAAGGTCGGCTGTTAGCATATCGGTTTAGGATCGGGGGTATTACTTTCACGGTCGGGACCCTGTACAGCCCTAACGAACAGCAAGAACGCTTCCTGCAATCGGCACTCGTAGACGTTACCGCCTCGCAGGATAGACACATTATGCTCGGCGGAGACTTTAACATGGTTTTTGACTCGGCCATGGAGTGGTCGGCGCAGCGTTCTCCGCAAGTCGGGGAGTTCTCCGCCGGATGCAGGGCACAGCTGTCGGAGGTGGACTTACTTGATCTCTGGCGACACATGCACCCCACGGACAGGGAATACTCCTATTATTCCCACGCACACAAAACGTATGCGAGGCTGGACCACCTCCTGGTCACATCTCCGGTGCGGGCACTGGTCTCAGGGTCAGACATGGGTGTGCTCTCATTATCGGAC
The DNA here is from genome assembly GCF_964261635.1 of Lissotriton helveticus. Classification (NCBI taxonomy): domain Eukaryota; kingdom Metazoa; phylum Chordata; class Amphibia; order Caudata; family Salamandridae; genus Lissotriton; species Lissotriton helveticus. The sequence goes on from NC_136060.1 coordinate 513,766,390, forward strand.
CATGCCCCGGTCTCGGCCACTCTGCGCCTGCCCCCGGAAGCTAAGCCTCCCAGAACTTGGCGCCTCCGTGATACCCTGCTTCACAGAAAGGTGGTGGTGGACCGCATCTAGGTTGCGATCCGGGAGTATTTGACCCACAACGATAACTCCGACACCACCCGTGCGACGCAGTGGGCGGCCTTGAAGGCGGTCCTTAGGGGGGAATTCTTAGCAATCTCCTCTGCCGAAAACAAAGAACGACAGACCAAGAGGGAGGAGCTCACCCAGCGGGTCCGCGAGCTTGAGCAGATGCACCGCAGGACAGGGGCCCCCAGAATATGGCGGTAACTTAGGGAAGCAAGGAAACTTCTGGCGGCCCTGGATTTGGATCGCGCGGAGTATGCGGCACTCCGCTTGCGCCATACCTATTATACTGGTGGGGGCCATTGTGGCAGATTGCTGGCCAACAAGCTTAGAGCAGCACACCAAAGTCAACTGGTGAAGGAGATCTCTGACCCCTCGGGTGCAGTGGTGACGGAGGACGCCCACATAGCGGCTGAATTCCGCAGGTACTACGCGGACCTCTACGCTGGTGATCCTCCGGATGATACAGCAACGTCCGCATACCTGGCCTCGGTCATACTTCCCTCCCTGGCTCCCTCACAGGCGGAGCACTTGGATCGGGATATCCGAATAGAGGAGGTGATTTCAGCCATCGCCAGGCTTAAGCACGGCAAAGCGCCAGGCCCGGACGGATATACCTCGCTTTTCTACAAAACGTTTTGCACAACATTGGCCCCAATTCTCACTCGCCTTTTTAACTCATTCGCTGCTCCTGGAGCCATTCCACCTGACCTCCTGCGGGCCTCCCTCACGGTTATACCCAAACCGGGGAAGGACCGGAAGCATTGCGGATCGTACAGGCCGATATCCCTTTTGAACGTGGATTTAAAACTGTGCACGGGGATCCTGGCGGCCCGCCTAGCCCCCTACCTACCCAGTCTCATAGACCCAGATCAGGCAGGTTTTGTCCCGGGGAGGCAGACGGTGGACAACGCCAAGAGAATTGTCCACCTTTTGGAAAAGGCATCCCGGATCCCAGGGGAGAGAATGATGCTGGCGGTAGACGCCAAGAAGGCGTTCGACCGGGTGCACTGGCCCTATCTTGAACGGGTCCTGATGAAGGCGGGCAAAGGAGACAAGTTCCGATCCATGATTTTTAATTGCTACAGGCTGCCCACTGCGGTGGTTCGCGTGAACGGTTATAACTCGAGGAGCTTCAACATCGAGAGGGGCACCAGGCAGGGGTGCCCACTCTCACCCCTGCTCTTCGCCCTCTACATGGAGCCGTTTGCCCAATGGGTCCGTGACAACCCAGCGGTGACAGGGGTGCGGTTTGGAGGCTTCACGCACGCTATAAGCTTATACGCGGATGACGTCATACTATCGCTTGCCGAACCTCGGACGGCCCTGCCGGCCTGCATCGAGGAGCTGGTCTCCTTTGGTGAGGTTGCAGGCTTTAAAATGAATATGGGGAAATCGGTGGCTCTGGACATCTCCCTTACACCGACCACCAGGGCTCATTTACTAGGCCAATTTCCCATGCTTTGGTCGTCAGAGGCGGTGCCCTACCTGGGGATTCAGCTGGCCCCCACCTTACCAGCCATGGTGTCGGCTAACTACATGGCGCTCGGCGCAAAGTTTCGAGAGGAGCTGGGGCGCTGGAATCGCGGCACCCTCTCCTGGCTAGGCAGGATAGCTGCTGTCAAAATGACGGTCCTACCCCAGGTGCTTTACTTGTTCCGGGCCTTACCGCTCCAGCCACCAGTCGGGTGGATCCCGCAACTACAGATGGACCTCTCGCGCTTTATCTGGCACGGCAAAAAGCACAGAATGCGCAGGGCTCTCTCTATGTTGGCCCCGGAGGCGGGAGGACTGGTGTTGGACAGGCCGCATGGTCGGGCTGCCCCCTCCCCACAATGGGACCGGGACCCTGGCTCCTCCTGCATCCCCAGCCAGAGTCCCCGACGACCACCCGAAGTACACTGCAATTCCTCACCCACAAGGCACCAACTCCGGACCCCGCTGGCCCGGGTCACCATCCACACCCCGGCCTCGGCCCAGCCGCCATCTTGGGCCACTACAGCACGAGGCCGCGTGGCCTCAACTCGACCCTCACCCCGGGCCCGGCCGGGCCCGACATCGAGGCACCAACCTCCCCCCGGGAGGCAGAGTGACCACTTGGCGAGTCAATGGGAGAAAGGAATCGTCAACGGCTCTCCTCCGCCAGGTGTCGATCACCCCCGGCCGCCTGGGCGCTGGCTCCACCCCCCTGCTGGGTGTCTGGACTCCCTCATCCCGAACCTCCCGGCCCCCCAGGCGCGAGGGTCCGGACATCAAAGGGGACCAGACCTATAACTGGGGCAGGACCAGACCAGGAAGCCAGTTGTATCCTGGAGTCGAGAGACCCGAGAAGAACTCATCCGTGACTGGCCTGCTGGCGCTGCCGCGGCCCTCTGCCTCGTGTAACCATCGTCTTGGCCTGCTGGCGCTGCCGCGGCCCTCTGCCTCGTGAAACCATCATCTTGGCCTGCTGGCGCTGCCGCGGCCCTCTGCCTCGTGAAACCATCGTCTTGGCCTGCTGGCGCTGCCGCGGCCCTCTGCCTCGTGAAACCATCGTCTTGGCCTGCTGGCGCTGCCGCGGCCCTCTGCCTCGTGAAACCATCATCTTGGCCTGCTGGCGCTGCCGCGGCCCTCTGCCTCGTGAAACCATCGTCTTGGCCTGCTGGCGCTGCCGCGGCCCTCTGCCTCGTGTAACCATCGTCTTGGCCTGCTGGCGCTGCCGCGGCCTTCGGCCCTGTGAGACTACCATCTTGGCCTGCTGGCGCTGCCGCGGCCCGATCCACCGACCCTCCAGCTCGAGGATTGTGAGCTCGCCTCTTACTACTACCTGTACCGACCCGATACCAAGACTGTCCCGCTACCCCCTTTCCCTACAGAGACTAGAAGTGAGAGGACCCCCGGGTCCGAGATATCCTGTATCGCTGATATCCTTGCCTTACGAACCTTATATAAAGCATTGAACTCGACTTGGTGTGGTGCCTGTTTGTGGGGAGGGAGGTAACTTGTCTGTACGATCGCCGGAGACGGTCCCCCTCGGGGATCTCTCTCTCAGCATCCGGCCGACCCTCAGGGTCCCCGTCTAACATTGGTGGCCAGCGACGGGATCCGAACCTACGCATAATCGTACAGAAAGTCACCCGACCCACGACACACGACCACCATGACAACAGAGAGCGGAACAACGGAGAAATTCCAGATGGAAAAATTGGAAGACTACAACCACCGAGAACTGAAGCAATATTGCATGGAACTTGGTCTCCCAACCACGGGTCTGAGTACGAAGGAAGACTTCAAACGAGCCCTAGAAGCCTGGGCGGAAATGGGTACGGCCGTACCCCGAACACAAACAACCGAAACGAGCCCCGCGCCAACTAAAGAAAGAGCGGATCTCTCCCTGGAAGAGATCCGAGAAAGAGAAAAAACCAGACTCCACGAATTAGAACTAGCCCGACTTCGCTTGGATGGGGAACTCAAGCTGGCAGAACAAAAAATAACCCTGGAACACTTACGGCTCAGGGAAGAGCGGGAAGACAAGCAAAGACAGAGGGAGCTAGAGGAAAAGAGACTAGAGTACGAACATGAGCGCAATCTCAAAGCACTGGAGATCCAGAAACAGAATAAAGACCTCGGGCTCCCCGAACGACCGACCCCGTCTGCCTCGACCGAACCCAAGGTTCACATCCCCAAAGATGTCATCCGGGAATACCACAAGAACGATGATATCCAGCAGTGGTTTAAAGCCTATGAGGTGGCAATGACCTCCCACCGGATTCCCCGAAGCGATTGGGGAGCCGGATTATGGGGGAGGTTTGTCAACGAAGGGCGGGACGCCCTGCTGCAACTCCCGGACCAGCTGATGACCTCCTACGACCACATGAAGGCCGCCCTCCTCACTCGATACGGGCTCACACCGGAGATGTACCGCCAACGGTTCCGCGACTGCAAACGGATTCCGGGTACAACTTGGGTGGAGTACGTGAACTTTTTTAGCCGAGCCTTCGAGGGGTGGATCAAGGGCAACAAAGTAACCACCTACGAACAACTCTTTGACCTTATCGTATGGGAACACCTATCGAACAACTGCTTCGTGGAGCTCCGGCAACACCTCCTAGACAGTAAGCTAACCGACCCTCGACAACTCGCCGCCGAAGCCGACCGGTGGGAAAGCACCCGAGTTGGCCGGAGCGCACCCAGCGAAGCATCCAGATCATATCGCCCCCGAGGGGGAGGAGGAAGTCAGGGTCGGGGGAGAGACCCCGGCCCCTCGTCACCCCCCAGAAACCCCTCGACCCCGGTTGGCCGAGGAAGCCCTGCCGTCCGGGCCGGTTTCCGGGCCAACATTACGTGCCACAGGTGCCAGCGACCCGGCCACTACGCCAGTGATCCCAACTGCCCAAAGACTCCGAACACTACTCCCCGCCAAGTTGCAGCGGCGGCCCTAGGGGAAGAAATAATCCCGGAAGATCAAGAAGAGTACGAGACCGATCCCTCTGAATGGGCACCCGCCGCCATGGCCCTGGTCTGCTTAGGGGAGAGAGACATGATTCCGCGGGCCCCCCTTCCCGCCAACACACAGAAGTACGGTCAATGGGTCAACATTAATGGCCGCCGGGCGGAAGCCCTCCGCGACACCGGGGCCAGTGTAACGGCGGTCCGACGCCACCTCGTCACTCCAGACCAAATCTTGCCGAACATTCTTTGCCCTGTCCGATCAGCCGACAACTCCGAAAGCCTATGCCACATGGCCTGCGTCCCCTTCGAGTGGGGAGGAGTAACAGGGATGTTAAAAGTAACTGTCCGCGATGATGCCCCCGTGGACTGCCTCCTAGGAAACGACCTTGAAAGCTCTCCCTGGGCAGCTGTCGAACGGAGGGAGCACCTGGGGATGCTTGGCCTCCCCGAATGGGTCTGCGTCACGACCCGGTCCATGACCGCCCGCGCGGTCCCCAGCCCAGAAGAGCCCGAGTGGCCAGAACCTCCTCCCGCGCTCATCCCCGAGGAGGCCGCCCCAGAAGCCATACCATTGACCCAATCCGAAGAAGGACCCGACCAGCTTCGGGACGTCCCTGACCTGGCACAATGGCGGCAGGAGGGAGGCCCCACGCAGGAACAATTCCGGGCCGAACAAAACACCTGTCCTTCTCTCGAAGGACTCCGGCAGCAAGCCCTGGCCCAGAGCACCGGGGATACCTCGGGGGCCCACTGGATCTACTGGGACCAAGACCTGCTCTACAGCGAGCAGAAAATTGCAGAACTAGGGGCCAGCCGGGTGCTGGTGGTGCCTCTTCGCTTCCGAGACTTCCTCCTGAACTTAGCCCACGATGTCCCCCTTGCCGGACACCTGGGGCAGGATAAAACCTACGACCGCCTGGTGACCCATTTTTTCTGGCCCCACATGCGGAAGGATGTCACCAACCACTGCAAGGCCTGCCCCACCTGCCAGGCCAGCGGAAAAAGTGGCCGAAAAATCAAAGCACCGTTACAACCCTTTCCTGTCGTCACCACCCCATTTGAACGAGTGGGAATAGACATTGTGGGGCCCCTCGACCCTCGAACAGCCCAAGGACACCGGTTCATCCTGGTCCTTGTAGACCACGCCACCCGCTATCCCGAGGCCATCCCTCTTCGGACTGTGACGGCCCCCGTGGTGGGCCGGGCCCTGATGGGGATCTTCTCCCGGGTGGGGTTCCCCCGGGAGGTCGTCAGTGACAGGGGCACGAACTTTATCTCCAGATATATGAAGTCCCTCTGGCAGCAATGCGGGGTCACCTACAAATTCACGACCCCCTATCACCCGCAAGGAAACGGACTGGTCGAGAGATTCAACCGCACCCTCAAGGGGATGATTATGGGTCTAGAAGAACCCCTTCGACGCCAGTGGGACGTGCTACTCCCATGCCTCCTGTTTGCCTATCGGGAGGTCCCGCAGAAGTCCCTCGGCTTCAGCCCCTTTGAACTCCTGTACGGGCACCCCGTCCGGGGCCCCCTCAGCCTAGTCAAGGAAGGTTGGGAGCAGCCTCCCCAGAAAACTCCCCCGGACATCTACCGGTATCTCCTGGCTCTCCGCAACCAGACCCGGCGGTTCCGAGACACCGCCAAAGCCAACCTCGAGGCCAGTCAGGAGGACATGAAGAGGTGGTACGATCAGCACACGTCCTCCATTGAGTTCGAACCTGGACAACAGGTCTGGGTGATGTCCCCGGTTGAGCCCTGTGCCCTCCAAGACAGATGGTCCGGGCCCTTCAAGGTAATCGAACGCAAGGGGCCCGTCACCTATTTAATCGACATGGAGACTGCCCGGAACCCCCTACGGGTCCTCCATGCCAACAGGCTCAAACCCCATTTTGTGCGATCCGAACTCAGCCTCCTGATGGCTACCGATACTGGGACCGAAGAAGACTCCGAACCCCTTCCGGACTTACTGAGGGCCCTCGAGCAGGATGGCTCAGTGGAAGGGGTCCAGCTCTCCGAGGCCCTGTCCCCGGAGCAACGCCAAGACTGCCAAACGCTCCTGAGGCAGTTCGCCTCCCTGTTCTCCCTCACCCCCGGAGTCACCCCCTGGTGCCTCCACGATGTGGACACCGGGGACAGCCCTCCTATTCGACACCGAGCATACCGCGTACCAGACCGGGTACGAACCTGCATCCAGACCGAGGTGTCCAAGATGCTGACCCTAGGAGTGATCGAACTCTCAGACAGTTCCTGGGCGAGCCCAGTCGTCCTGGTCCCCAAGGCAGCTGCCCCGGGCGTGGTCCCTGAGCTCCGGTTCTGCGTGGACTATCGAGGGCTGAATGCAGTTACCCGGACCGACGCTCATCCCATCCCCCGGGCAGACGAGCTAATTGACCGGATGGGGGCCGCCCGCTACCTGAGCATCTTCGACCTAACAGCGGGCTACTGGCAGATCGGCCTCACCCCTAGGGCCCAAGAACGATCCGCCTTCTCTACCCCAGACGGGCACTACCACTTCAAAGTCATGCCCTTCGGCATGAAAAACGCCCCGGCAACGTTCCAACGGCTGGTAAACCAGGTACTGGCGGGCCTGGAAGACTTCAGCGCCGCCTACCTGGACGACATTGCTGTGTACAGCCACCAGTGGACTGACCACCTCCGCCACCTGCGGAAGGTTCTACACGCCCTCCAGCAAGCCGGGCTCACCATCAAAGCCAGCAAGTGCCAGGTTGGCCAAGGGTCCGTAACCTACCTGGGACACCAAGTGGGAAGCGGGCTGGAGGCCCCCCTCCAACTCAAGATTGCTGCCATCCAGGCCTGGCAACCCCCTACGAGCCAAACGGAGGTCCGGGCCTTCCTGGGGCTCACCGGATACTACCGGCGGTTCGTGAAGGACTATGGCAGCATCGTGGGGCCCCTCACAGAGCTCACCTCCAAAAAGAGCCCCAAAACCGTCAACTGGACCCCGGACTGCCAATCAGCCTTCGAAAAACTAAAGACCGCCATGTGCACGGCCCCCGTGCTCCAGGCTCCCGACTACAGCCGGGAATTCATTGTGCAGACGGACGCCTCCGATCATGGTGTGGGGGCCGTCCTCTCCCAACTCAACGCCGAAGGGGTCGACCATCCGGTGGTCTTCATCAGCAGACGCCTCTTGCCCCGAGAACAGCGCTGGAGCACCATTGAGAGAGAGGCCTTCGCCGTAGTCTGGGCCCTCAAGAAGCTCCGGCCATACCTCTTCGGCACCCACTTCCGGGTGCAAACAGACCACCGACCCCTGCAATGGCTGATGCAGATGCGGGGGGAGAACCCAAAGCTGTTGCGCTGGTCCATCTCCCTACAAGGGATGGACTTCACGGTGGAACATCGTCCAGGCCAGGACCACGCCAACGCCGACGGCCTGTCCCGCTTTTTCCGCCTCAGCGAGGAGAGTCCCCAGGAAGATGGCTGACTCTCCCCGCCTTCAGCTGGGGGGGACGCATGTTGGACAGGCCGCATGGTCGGGCTGCCCCCTCCCCACAATGGGACCGGGACCCTGGCTCCTCCTGCATCCCCAGCCAGAGTCCCCGACGACCACCCGAAGTACACTGCAATTCCTCACCCACAAGGCACCAACTCCGGACCCCGCTGGCCCGGGTCACCATCCACACCCCGGCCTCGGCCCAGCCGCCATCTTGGGCCACTACAGCACGAGGCCGCGTGGCCTCAACTCGACCCTCACCCCGGGCCCGGCCGGGCCCGACATCGAGGCACCAACCTCCCCCCGGGAGGCAGAGTGACCACTTGGCGAGTCAATGGGAGAAAGGAATCGTCAACGGCTCTCCTCCGCCAGGTGTCGATCACCCCCGGCCGCCTGGGCGCTGGCTCCACCCCCCTGCTGGGTGTCTGGACTCCCTCATCCCGAACCTCCCGGCCCCCCAGGCGCGAGGGTCCGGACATCAAAGGGGACCAGACCTATAACTGGGGCAGGACCAGACCAGGAAGCCAGTTGTATCCTGGAGTCGAGAGACCCGAGAAGAACTCATCCGTGACTGGCCTGCTGGCGCTGCCGCGGCCCTCTGCCTCGTGTAACCATCGTCTTGGCCTGCTGGCGCTGCCGCGGCCCTCTGCCTCGTGAAACCATCATCTTGGCCTGCTGGCGCTGCCGCGGCCCTCTGCCTCGTGAAACCATCGTCTTGGCCTGCTGGCGCTGCCGCGGCCCTCTGCCTCGTGAAACCATCGTCTTGGCCTGCTGGCGCTGCCGCGGCCCTCTGCCTCGTGAAACCATCATCTTGGCCTGCTGGCGCTGCCGCGGCCCTCTGCCTCGTGAAACCATCGTCTTGGCCTGCTGGCGCTGCCGCGGCCCTCTGCCTCGTGTAACCATCGTCTTGGCCTGCTGGCGCTGCCGCGGCCTTCGGCCCTGTGAGACTACCATCTTGGCCTGCTGGCGCTGCCGCGGCCCGATCCACCGACCCTCCAGCTCGAGGATTGTGAGCTCGCCTCTTACTACTACCTGTACCGACCCGGTACCAAGACTGTCCCGCTACCCCCTTTCCCTACAGAGACTAGAAGTGAGAGGACCCCCGGGTCCGAGATATCCTGTATCGCTGATATCCTTGCCTTACGAACCTTATATAAAGCATTGAACTCGACTTGGTGTGGTGCCTGTTTGTGGGGAGGGAGGTAACTTGTCTGTACGATCGCCGGAGACGGTCCCCCTCGGGGATCTCTCTCTCAGCATCCGGCCGACCCTCAGGGTCCCCGTCTAACAACTGGGAATACCAGATCTCCGTAAGTACTTCCAAGCAGCACAGTTGCACTATCTGGTAGAATGGAGCAGGTGTGGGAGTCAGATAAACACTGGCTCTTCCAGGACCAGGCAGTGGCGGGCCGGCCCCTACAGGAAACACCATTTCTGCGTCGGTCTCACCGGCCCAGGAATCTGCATGCTTCCTTTGTCACGAGAGTACCCCTGCGGGTCTGGGACACCACCAACCTTGCATACAATCTCACCTCGTTCCCGTCACCGCTCACACCATTGGTGGACAATCCGGACTTTACCCCAGGGATGGAGAAGGGAGCCTTCACACACTGAAGACCGGCGGGTTGTCGTGCCCTGTGCCACTTGTATGGCCCAGAAGGGGTCATCCCCTTCCAGCAATTTCGGCAGGAATACTCACTCCCCGAGGCTGAGAGACATCGCTATTTGCAGGCTCGTCACTGGGCGCTTCAACCACAGGTACGGGAGACGGCCGATAGACAATTTCTCCCATTCGAGAAATGGCTTATGACACGAACATCAGACTCGAAGTTGATCACAGACCTCTATAAGTTGCTACAGCCGCCATCTTCACACTTCTATAACCCGGGGAGAGAACGTTGGGAACGGGAGTTGGGCAGGTCACTGAGCCATAAAGAGTGGGAGCAGATATCCTATAGGGCAAGGCACTCGGCATACCACATGGGCCTCACTGAGACGCTGACTAAGGTCTCTACCTACTGGTACTACACACCGGAGCAGGTTCACGAGCTAGACCGTAGCAAGGAGGATACCTGTTGGAGGGGGTGCGGGCACAAGGGCACACTGACACACATTCTATGGGACTGTCCGCTTTTAGAACCATATTGGAAGGAGGTACTGGACGAAATTGACTCCCACTTCTGCATAGAATTGCCACGTTTTCCCACGTACACCCTGTTAGGGCTCCCGAATGAACTGATGTACCCACTCAGGTCACGCAGGGGCAGACAAATAGCCATTGCACTGGGATCAGCGGTTCAGAATATCTTGATACACTGGCGCACGGCCACGATACCCTCTATCACGGGCTGGCTCCATAGATTATGGCACGTGCTCGGCATGGAGAAATTGTCACTCGCAGTGGCGGGGGATATAGAGAAATTTACTGACATTTGGCAGCCATTCCACTCCCTACTGCTCACAGAATTCAGAGAACTCACATGTCCCAAGTATCTCCGTCTTCTGCGGCTCACGGGCCCAGCAGCACCAACCTCTGGCCCTGACTAGATTAGGGACCTACATCTCCCACACAAGACGACTGAGGTGGATGTTTCAGAACGGACCTGTGCACTGGACAAGGGAAGGGGGAGGGGGGAGGGTGACGGGGACCTGGGGGGTTGGGATGTTGGGGTTCCGGGAGGGAGTTTAAAATGGGAATGTTATTTCATGCCACAACAATGCTTACCATTCAATGCCGCAGCGGACTGGCCCGTGGACGATCTGCATTCGATATCTACGTGCTGTGGGCGCGGCTTTGTCCGCAATGTTACGATGCCTCATACTTTTGTATGTTGTCCATGTATGTTGTGCTGAATAAAATACTTTAAACCTAAATATACAAGCTAATGTGCTGTAACCATTTATGTTATTAGTTCTATGTTTTTAAAACATATTTTACATTATTTTACATTCATAATTTACATTAATTAATTTTTTATTTCTTTTAAGTTTCAATCAAGATTTATAAAGTGCTGCTAATCACCCAACAGGGTATCCAAGTGCTCAAAGGTCCCAGAGGCTTATTCGAACAGCCAGCTCTTGAGGGCCATTCGGGATTCCGGAAGTGAGGTGATGGTCCAGAGGTGCGTGGGGAGGCTGCTCCAGGTCTTTGCTGTGATGTGGGAGAAGGAGCGACCTCCACTTCTGCTTTGGTAGATGTAGAGAGTATGGGCAAGTGAGAGGGAGGTGAAGTGTAGTCTTCTTTATGGTTGATGGAAGTTCAGGCGGTGGTTGATGTATGCGGGTCTTTTGCTGTGTAGAGCCTTGTGTGTGCCGGTCAGTAGCTCGAATTGGCATCCGTTATGTATGAGGATCCAGTGGAGTTGCCTGAGGTGGGGTGGGGTGTGATGTGGGATCATCGGGGAAGGCAGAGGATGAGTCTGGCTGTGGTGTTCCGTATGGTTTGAAGTCTCTGTAGGAGATGTGTGGCGATTCCTACGTAAAGGGCATAGCCGTAGCACTGTCAGCTGGTGATGAGCTCCTGTGTCACAGTGCGTCTCGTATGTAGAACTGCAGCCGATCATAACTGCTTCCCTAGGGAGTTAAAAACATGGCTCTTCGATCATTAAACCAGCAAGATCTTTTCTCCAGCTGGAAAGTCAGAGTTGTCCATCAGCGCCATGTGACCCTTGGGTGATATGTGCGCTCAATAAATATCCCTGATTTGATTCGATTTGATAGAGGTAGACACTTGAAGATCTTACGTAGCATGCGCAGAGTGAGGAAGCAGGCGGAGGAGACTGCGTTGATCTGTGATCTCATGGTGATCTTCGTTGTCAACGATGATTCTGGGGTTTCTGGCATGGTTGGAGGGAGTGTGTGCGGGTCCAGGACCTGATGGCCGCCAGGAGTCATTCAATGTGTTGCTGCTGTTGCCATAGGTCAGTGCTACCGTCCTGTCTGTGCTTAGATGCAGGCAGTTGTTCTTCATCCAGTCAGTGACATTTGTCATGTATCTGTCAAAGCTGGTTCTGTTGCTGATGGGGTCGTTGGTGAGCAAGAAGATGAGTTGGGTGTCGTCTCCAGGGAAATGATGTTTGGAACATGGGATCTGACGATGTTGGCCAGCACTGTCATAAATGCGTTGAGAGATCGTGGGACTGAGGGATGAGCCCTGGGGGACACCACAGGTGGACTCCGTGGGTTCAGAGGTGAAAGGTGGGAGGTGGATCTTCTGGGTTCTTCCGGTGAGGATGGAGATGATCTATATTAGCGCATACCCTTCGACGCAGATGTGGTGGAGTTTTTCAATTAGGATTTGGTGGTATATAGTGTCGAAGGCTGGTGAGAGATTGAAGAGGAACGTAGCTGGTGTTTCTCCTCTGTTGAGGAGGGTTCAGATGTCGTTGGTGGCTGCGATCAGGGAGTTTTTAGTGCTGTGATTACTGCAGAGGCCGGATTGGGAGGCGTTGAGTAGCCGGTTATGCTCTAGGTGTGTCATGAGTTGATTGTTGTTGATCTGAGTTTTCCAGGTTCTGATGAGGGTTTTTTGAGGAGTGGTCTGACTTTGACGTGTTTTCAGGCATCAGGAAAATGTGCGTTGGTGATAGAGGTGTTGACTTGGGTGGTAAGTTCCTGGCCAATACTTTGGTCTCCAGGGTTGAAGTTGTGGTGCGGGCATGGGCTGTGGAAGCTCCTGAGTGGATGGATTTCATGATGGAAATGGTGTCCTGGGTTAAGAGGATTTTCCAGATGGTCATTGTGTGGTTCGTGTTGGTTACAGTAGTGGTGTATCTGTCGAGGAAGTCCGTAGGACTGCTTTGGGGTTCAAACTTTCTGTATATGGTTGCGATCTTGTTGTGAGAGAAGTGGGAAAGGCTGTCACATGGCTCCTGTATATTGTGTTTGCTGGCAGCAGGGTTGGGGAATTCCTTAACAATGTTTAAAAGTTCCCTGGTGTTGTTGGCTCTGCTTTTGATGTGTGCAGTGGTAAAGGTTGAAGGAGGTCTTGTAGGCTGCCCTGTCGGAGGTGTCCTTGCTGGTGCGTCATTTCCTCTACAACTGTTTGCTGTCTTGTTTTACTGCTCTGACTCTTCGGTTTACCAGCTGGCCATTTCTCTGGATGTAGCTCTTGATGGGGACGATGCTGTCTGCACAATTGGTGATTGGGGCGTTTACGTTTTTCAGCCCCTGTTTGAGGTTGGTAGTGGTAGCAGGGTTGGAGGTGCTGAGGGCGTTTGCCCAGCTGGACTTTGAGATTTTGTGCCACCTCTGGTGGGGGTATTGGTCATCTAGGGGGTGGCGGTGCTGGGGCTGGAGAGGCTGAAGTGCACGATGGACTGATCAGTCCGTATGAGTTCAGTGACATTGCTGTATTTGACGCGCTTGCTGAAGGTGAAAATTGGGTCCAGCGTGGGTCCCAGTTTCATAAACGTATTTATATTCCCAATACTTTCTAATAAGTAGACCACAACTCGCCACTTGAAGTCTCCTCCTGGACCCCATGATCGATAAGGCAATCTCTCAGACTTATCGGAAACTGGTGAACAACTCCCCAGAATGTTTGGGCCCTCTACGAGAGGCTTGGGGATCGGACTAAGGCCTTTTAGAGGACGACGACTGGGCAGAAGCCCTACAGAGCCCCCAAGAAGTAGCTATAAGTGCACGATTTAGGCTGATTCAGCTCCGTATTCTCCACAGATCCTATGCTTCCCAAATGGCTCAGGTCCGAATGGGCAACTGTGTGGCTGACGAGTGTGTATGGGGCTGTGGCGAGAAAGGGTCTTTCTTCCACATATTATGGTCATGCCCCAGGATTCAAACGTATTGGGACGGCATAACCTGAGTGATGATGGTGGTGGTAGATGAGAATGTCCTGCTAGAACCAAGGTAGCTCATCCTGGGAGTGACGGGTGAGATGACATGGCCGCAGTGGGCCAAGACTTGGCTGGCCTTAGTGGGAGGGGTGACCAAGAGGAACATCGCCCGAGCATGGGGGTCAGTGGCAGCCCCCACACCAGCTGCTCGGAAGAAAGATCTGGACTGGTGCTATGGGGCGGAGCAGGTGCTATATCAGAGTCGGGGCTGACCACGTAAAGGTGAAAATATATGGGGTACATGGGCTAGGTATAGAGGCCATTGTCAGGCGCCTTTAGGAACGTTTCACACTTGCCAGGGAGATGAGATGTTTTTGTTTACCCCAAGAGAGTGAGAATGACCAATAGCCTATAATTGCGATAAGACGCTTACCACGTATTGCGATTCTTGTGACACATGTTTCTCCCGCTATGTCAATTTGAATATGATGTTGATCTGAAGTCCGTATTTATGTTCAATAAAAAAATGTTTAAAAAAATAAAATAAGTAGACCTCCACCAAGGTGGTGGAGGTCTTTGTCTATGTGTGAAAAGTTATTTATTTATTAGTTATTTAGGGTATATTTGTCAAGCACAAACATTCATCCTCATATGGTACAGTGGCACTACAAACTAAGTATGGGCAGAACTCACGTATTTCTGTGTAGCGTAATCATGCAGAACTACCTAAGAATTCCACAAGACTACACTTGAATTATGTGAGGAAAGTAATTCTGCATTTAGGGCTTTTTCTTACCGCAAAAATAAGCAGGGGTGCATTTTGCGCAAAGAAATAGCACTTAATGCAACAGAACACGTTTAGTGAGCATCCACTGACGCTCACTTAATGTGCTCTTGGGGTAGGATTTTTCCCCAACATCCTACCAGCATTTAGTGGTGTGCAACCTCGCATCCAAAATGGATGCGAGGATGCATTTTACGCTAAGAAACCGCGCTAAATGTAGTTGAACACAAATCACGAGCAGCCACTCATGCTTGCCAAATATGCTTTTGCCGTGGGATTTTTTTCCCCCAAAGTTACTCTTAACTACGCAAAGAGCTATAATTGCGTAATTGTCAATAGTTCCGCATCAAAGAGTAACATGGAATTACTGAAATTACTCCAACATAATTAAAATTCTGCACATGCCTACTGTTACACATGGCATCTGTGCAATTGTTTCCCCTTAACTTTTTGCCTTCAGAACTCTTGTTTTTGCTGGCTTCATTTTGACTCGCCTTAGGACTCTGAGCACTTTGCCGCTCCTAACCAGTACTAAAACGCTTATTCGTTTTCTCTAAAGCTTGGTAACATTGGCTCACATCCAATTGGCATATTTAATGTTCTTATAAGTCCCTGCTAAAGTGCACTAAATGTGCCCAGGGCCTATAAATTAAATGCTTCTAGTGGCCCTGCAGCACTGATGGTGCCACCCACTTAAGAAGCCCTTTAAACTTGTCTGATGCTTGCTATTGCAGAGCCTGTGTGTGCTGTTTTCCACGTCGATCTGGCAAAATAAACCTTTTGCTAGGCCCAACCTTCAGTTTTAAGGTGGAGAAGTGTGGCTCACTGGTTAGAGCAGGCAGACCCTGAAGCAGAGGTCAGACCCAGGACCAGGGTTCAATTCCCGACGCGGCAGGGTCTTGAGCTCAAATGTCCATGGACTCGATAATTCTCGCTTCGGTGCCTGACCTAATCATGGGTTCACACTCTGCAACTCTGGGCATTAAGCTTGCTTAATCTCCACAACGGCCCCCCGCGGCGGGATGCCTGGCTTTCACCTTGGGGATGCCCTGTAGGGGTTATCTCACAGGGAAAAGCCAGGACGGGTTCCCAAGGCAAGCGCGGAGATACCCCTTCGGGGGTCGATTCAGGCGCTATATAAGAAACATAATAATAATAATATTATGTCACCACCAAGGTAGGCAGTAGACAGCCCGAAGGGCAGGATTCAGTGTATTTTATAAAGTTGGGCATGTTCATTTAAGTTTTACATTCCTGGTAGTGAAAAAGCTCCTAAATTTGTTTTCACTGCTGCAAGGATAATATTGGAGTTTCCTTATTACATTTTATAAGGGTAATTTCTCAAATGGGAAGAAAGTCTGGTGTCTTTGGAATCACAATTTAAAATCCTAACTGAAGTAAGACTTTAAATTGCAATTCTGAAAATGCTAGTTTTAGAAAGTTGGCATTTTCTTGTCTTAGCCATTTGGTGCCTGCAGCCTGTCTCTGGTCACATGACTGGATGTAGTTGGCAATACGGCTTTGTGTATTCCTCCTAGACAGCTACTGTTGGACACGGCCTCGTGGCGTGGTCCGACCCCGTCCGCATGGCGGGCCCGGGACGACATCGGCCCTCCATTTACCTACTATCGACCCCCTGACCCGCACATTCACGAACCATCGGCACGAGCAGCCTCCCCGGCCACCTACAGCTCTCCCCCTCCCTGGGACCCCAGCGGAACCTGCTCGCTAACGCTGCCAGCCTGGCACCCTGACCCGGCCACCCTTTCCGGCCCGACTCCATCTTGGGACCCCCACGCCCCGAACACGTGGCCGCAGCCATCCCGGGCCCGGCCCCAGCGAAGCCCAGACATTGAGGCACCAGGATCCTCCCAGGTGGTAAAGTGGCCACTCGACCAGACCCCGGAGGAGGAGAGTCTCGAGGGGCCTTCCCCCACCCCCGGACGCCTGGTATCGATCGCTCTCCCGGCTCCCTGGGCGCTGGCTCCGCCCCCCTGCTGGGTGTCTGGACACCTTCATCCCGGCCCCTCTGACCCCCAGGCGCGAGGGTCCGGACATCAAAGCCCTCCAGTCCTATATCTGGGCCAGCCCCGGATCAAGACGGCAGTTGTATCTGGAGTGGAAGCCCTGCTGACCTCGTCGCGGCTGATCCTGATCCGAACTCTTGCACCTGGAACTACCTTCGAGGCCCTGCTGACGCTGTCGCGGCCTGTCCAAGCTAAACCACCTTCGAGGCCCTGCTGACGCTGTCGCGGCCTGACCGAGCTGAACTACCTTCGAGGCCCTGCTGACGCTGTCGCGGCCTGTCCAAGCTAAACCACCTTCGAGGCCCTGCTGACGCTGTCGCGGCCTGTCCAAGCTAAACCACCTTCGAGGCCCTGCTGACGCTGTCGCGGCCTGACCAAGCTGAACTACCTTCGAGGCCCTGCTGACGCTGTCGCGGCCTGTCCAAGCTAAACCACCTTCGAGGCCCTGCTGACGCTGTCGCGGCCTGACCAAGCTGAACTATCCTCGAGGCCCTGCTGACGCTGTCGCGGCCTGACCCCGCTGAACTATCTCCGAGGCCCTGCTGACGCTGTCGCGGCCTGAACCCTTGAACTATCCACGCACCAGTGGGTGCCAAGACTGTCCCGCTACCCCCTTTCCCCCGAGATCAAGACATTACGGATCCCTCGATCCTTGCCGCTATCCTGCCAAGAACTTGCTTCGAGTACTTATATAAAGATTCTTGTGAACCTCCTTCCTGTGTAGTGTCTATCTGTAAGTAGTGTGATTACTCTGCTGTTACGATTGTAGGAGAGGAGCCTCGCCAAGGAGGCCTCCCTACGGCGCTCGGCCTAGTCCATACAGAGAGGTGGGTCTCGGGGCGGACAGTTAGACACCTTCTGTCTCCCCCGGGGTCGCCTTTCTAACATTGGTGGCAGCGGTGGGATCCGAGCCCACGCAAATCGTACAGCGAGTAACACGTCACTACTGACAGAGATCCACAGCCACGATGACTACTAAGGAGGCCGGAACGACCGCAGAATTCCAGAAAGACCTGTTAGAGGAGTATACCCATAAAGAACTTAAACAATTTTGCAAAGACTTGGGTATCGCTACCACTGGACTAAGTACAAAAGACGATTTCAAAGAAGCGCTGCAAACCTGGGTGGAGACCAGAGAGACCCTACCCCAAACGAACGATGACATTGTCCGAGAAGTACCCGTGAGTACCGCCATAGCCCCCATAGAAGAAAGAACCGCCAACAGGGACCCGGGCCTCTCCCCCGAAGATGCCCGGGAGCGAGAGAGGAGTCGGCTCCATGAACTAGAGCTCGCCCGACTCCGGCTGGACGGAGAACTCCAATTAGCAGAAAAAAAAATGGCCCTTGAACATGGCGATTAGAGGGAGATCTGGAAGAGAGGCGGCGGCAAAGAGAATTGGAAGAAAAAAAACTTGCATACGAGCACGAGCGTGGCCTCAAAGAACTCGAACTCAAAGCCAACCTCGAAGGAACTGGCGCCACGGTAGCCCGGAACCCCTCACCGCCTGCCGACCCAAAGGTCCACATCCCGAAGGATATCGTAAAGGAGTACTACAAGAATGACGATATCCAGCAATGGTTCAAGGCGTACGAAGTTGCCATGACCGCGCACCGCATTCCGCGATCAGACTGGGGTGCCGGCTTATGGGGGAGATTCGTCAGCGAAGGAAGAGACACCCTGCTAGAACTGGCCGACGACGTAATGTCCTCCTATGACCACATGAAGGACGCCCTGCTTGTCCGGTATGGCCTCACCCCTGAGATGTACCGGCAGAGATTCAGAGACTGCAAGAAAATCCCCGGTACCACGTGGGTCGAGTACGTGAACTTTTATAGCAGGGCCCTGGAAGGATGGATAAAGGGCAGCAAAGTGTCCACCTACGAGCAGCTGTTCAACCTCATCGTTTGGGAACACCTCTCCAACAACTGCTTTGTCGAGCTCCGACAGCATCTACTCGACAGCAAGCTAACAGAGCCCCGGAAACTCGCCGTCGAGGCAGATCGATGGGTGAGCACCCGGGTCCCCCGAACACCAATAGGAGAACCCGGTCAGGGCGGCCGGGGGCACCCCCGCCAGCGGGGGGGCGGAGGAGGACAGAACCAGAGCCGAAGCTTCCCGCCAGCCGCGGGCCGGGGCCCCCCTCCCGGGTTCCCCCCGAGTAACACTTCGCCGTCCCTGAAGAGGGACCCCCCAGCACGGCCGGGGCCCCACCCGAACGTTACTTGCCACAGATGCCAGCGGACCGGCCACTATGCCAGTGACCCCCTCTGCCCCTTGAACCAGCGTCCCGGCACCACTGGGCCTCCGACCCGCCAGTTCGCTGCTGCAGCTCTGGGAGGAGAGGGAGAAGAAGACGTAGAGGTCTACGAGGAAGAACAAATCGAGTATGAACCGGCCGCCATGGCCCTAGCCTGCCTGGGCAATAGAGACATGGTCCCCCAGGCCCCGCTACCGAGCAACACTCGAAAATACCGTCAGTGGGTCCACATCAATGGACGGCGGACCGAAGCCCTCCGAGACACGGGAGCCAGTGTGACCGCCGTCCGCTGCCACTTGGTGACCCCCGAACAGATCATCCCGAACGTACGCTGCCCCGTGAGGGCCGCCGACAACTCCGAGACTCTATGCCAGGTGGCCCGAATTCCCTTCGAATGGGGGGGAGTGTCGGGCACCCTCAAGGTGACCGTCCGGGACGACGCCCCCGTGGACTGCCTCCTTGGGAACGACCTCGAGAGCTCTCCCTGGGCCCAAGTCGAGCGGAGAGAGCACCTAGGAATGATGGGACTACCAGAGTGGGTCTGTGCGACGACACGATCTATGGCGGCCCGAGCCCCGGCAGCGACCGAGGCCGCCCCGACCGAAGAGCCAGAGTGGCCCGAGCCACCACCCTCGGCCATCCATGAAGAGTGCGACTCCGAGACCAGGCCCTCGGAGCCCGGAAACCACCCCGAGCTCAGCGACATCCCCGAACTCGCCCAATGGCGCCAAGAGGGTGGTCCCACCCGAGAACAATTTCGGCAGGAACAGAAGATATGCCCTTCCCTCGAGGGGACCCGCCAACAAGCCGCTGCCCAAGCTACCGGGGACACCTCAGGGTCCCACTGGGTCTACTGGGACCACGACCTCCTATATAGTGAGCAGAAAATTGCCGAGCTGGGGGCCAGCCGAGTGCTAGTGGTTCCCCTGCGATTCAGAGACTTCCTTTTGAACCTGGCGCACGATGTGCCCCTCGCAGGGCACCTGGGGCAGGACAAAACTTACAGCCGCCTGGTGACCCATTTCTACTGGCCCAAAATGCGCACTTATGTACATAACCACTGCCGCACCTGCCCGACATGCCAAGCCAGCGGAAAGAGCGGGGGGAAGGTGAAGGCCCCGCTCCAACCTATTCCAGTAGTGACCACCCCCTTCGAGCGAGTGGGAATAGACATTGTGGGGCCCCTGGACCCTCAAACCTCGCAAGGGCATCGCTTCATACTTGTCCTGGTGGACCACGCCACCCGCTATCCTGAGGCCATCCCCCTCAGAACCATCACCGCTCCCGTGGTGGGGCGAGCCTTGATGGGGATCTTCTCCCGAGTAGGCTTCCCCCGGGAGGTCGTGAGCGATCGCGGCACGAACTTTATATCTAAATATATGCGGTCCCTGTGGCAACAGTGCGGGGTCACATACAAGTTCACCACCCCGTATCATCCCCAAGGGAATGGACTTGTGGAGCGGTTCAACCGGACACTCAAGGGAATGATACAGGGCCTAGAGGAGCCACTACGACGCAGATGGGACGTCCTGCTGCCCTGCCTCCTGTTTGCCTATCGGGAGGTACCACAGAAATCCCTGGGGTTCAGCCCCTTTGAACTCTTGTACGGACACCCTGTCCGAGGTCCGCTCAGCCTGGTCAAAGAGGGCTGGGAAACTACCGTCAAAGACGCACCCCCGGATGTCTACCGATACCTCCTGACCCTCCGAAACCAGACTCGGAAGTTCCGGGCCCTTGCAGAGGCCAACCTGGAGGCCAGTCAGGAGGACATGAAACGCTGGTACTACCAGCACTCCTCCTCCATCGAGTTCGAGCCGGGCCAGCGGGTCTGGGTCATGTCCCCGGTCGAACCCTGTGCCCTCCAGGACAAATGGTCGGGGCCCTTCAAGGTGATCGAGCGCAAGAGCCCCGTCACTTACCTCGTGGATATGGAGTCTCCCCGGAACCCCCTCCGGGTTCTGCACGCCAACCGGCTCAAACCTCATTTTGCCCGCACAGAACTGAGCCTGCTACTCGCTACCGACGATGGGACCGAAGACGACTCCGAGCCCTTGCCTGACCTCCTAAAGTGCACTGAGAAGGACGGCTCCGTCGAAGGGATCTCTCTCTCCCCCGACCTGACCCTCGCACAGCGCCGAGACCGTCAGGAACTGTTGGGACATTTCACAGATCTGTTCTCCCTCACCCCCGGGGTTACCCAATGGTGTGTCCACGATGTCGACACCGGGGACAGTCAGCCAGTACGACACCGGGCCTACCGGGTCCCCGACCGAGTTCGGGCCTGCATCCAGACGGAAGTCACCAAGATGCTGGCCCTGGGGGTAGTCGAACCCTCCGACAGTCCCTGGGCCAGCCCAGTGGTCCTGGTCCCCAAGGCCGCCGCACCTGGCGCCCCGCCAGAACTCCGGTTTTGCGTCGACTACCGGGGGCTGAATGCTGTTACGAGAACCGATGCACATCCCATCCCCCGGGCCGATGAACTGATCGACCGCCTGGGGGCCGCCAAGTACCTCAGTACCTTCGACCTCACCGCCGGGTATTGGCAGATCGGCCTCACCCCTAGCGCCCAGGAGCGCTCAGCCTTCTCCACACCCGACGGCCACTTCCAGTTCAAGGTGATGCCCTTCGGCATGAAAAATGCCCCGGCCACCTTCCAGAGACTAGTAAACAAAGTACTGGCGGGGCTAGAAGAGTTCAGTGCCACCTACCTAGACGACATTGCGGTCTACAGCCTCCACTGGGCTGAGCACCTGAAACACCTTTGGGAGGTCCTGACCGCCCTCCGCCGGGCCGGGCTAACTGTGAAGGCCAGCAAGTGCCAGATAGGCCAAGGGTCCGTGACCTATCTGGGACACCAAGTGGGGAGCGGCCAAGTGGCTCCCCTCCAACCCAAGATCGACGCCATCCTAGCCTGGGAACCCCCGGTCAACCAAACCGCCGTCCGAGCCTTCCTGGGGCTCACGGGGTACTATCGGCGTTTTGTCAAGAACTATGGGAGCATTGTGGGCCCCCTCACGGAACTGACCTCGAAGAACCGGCCCCAAAAAGTGCAGTGGACACCCGCGTGTCAGGTGGCCTTCGAGACCTTGAAAGCAGCCATGTGTACCGCCCCTGTGCTCCAGGCCCCCGACTACAGCCGAGAGTTTGTGGTCCAGACCGATGCCTCGGAACACCCCATCGGGGCGGTCCTATCGCAAATGGACTCCGCGGGAACTGACCATCCTGTGGCCTTCATCAGCCGGCGGCTGCTGGCCCGAGAGCAGCGATGGAGCACCATCGAGAGAGAAGCCTTCGCTGTCGTGTGGGCCCTCAAGAAACTCAGGCCCTACCTCTTCGGCACCCACTTCCGGGTGCAGACTGACCACCGGCCCCTAAGGTGGCTGATGCACATGCGTGGCGAAAATCCCAAACTGCTGCGATGGTCCATCTCCCTCCAAGGCATGGATTTCACGGTGGAGCATCGCCCTGGCAGTGACCACGCCAACGCTGACGGCCTGTCCCGGTTTTTCCGCCTTGACGAAGAGAGCCCCCAGGACGATGGGTGACTCTCCCCGCCTTCAGCTGGAGGGGACGTGTGTTGGACATGGCCTCGTGGCGTGGTCCGACCCCGTCCGCATGGCGGGCCCGGGACGACATCGGCCCTCCATTTACCTACTATCGACCCCCCTGACCCGCACATTCACGAACCATCGGCACGAGCAGCCTCCCCGGCCACCTACAGCTCTCCCCCTCCCTGGGACCCCGGCGGAACCTGCTCGCCAACGCTGCCAGCCTGGCACCCTGACCCGGCCACCCTTTCCGGCCCGACTCCATCTTGGGACCCCCACGCCCCGAACACGTGGCCGCAGCCATCCCGGGCCCGGCCCCAGCGAAGCCCAGACATTGAGGCACCAGGATCCTCCCAGGTGGTAAAGTGGCCACTCGACCAGACCCCGGAGGAGGAGAGTCTCGAGGGGCCTTCCCCCACCCCCGGACGCCTGGTATCGATCGCTCTCCCGGCTCCCTGGGCGCTGGCTCCGCCCCCCTGCTGGGTGTCTGGACACCTTCATCCCGGCCCCTCTGACCCCCAGGCGCGAGGGTCCGGACATCAAAGCCCTCCAGTCCTATATCTGGGCCAGCCCCGGATCAAGACGGCAGTTGTATCTGGAGTGGAAGCCCTGCTGACCTCGTCGCGGCTGATCCTGATCCGAACTCTTGCACCTGGAACTACCTTCGAGGCCCTGCTGACGCTGTCGCGGCCTGTCCAAGCTAATCCACCTTCGAGGCCCTGCTGACGCTGTCGCGGCCTGACCGAGCTGAACTACCTTCGAGGCCCTGCTGACGCTGTCGCGGCCTGTCCAAGCTAAACCACCTTCGAGGCCCTGCTGACGCTGTCGCGGCCTGTCCAAGCTAAACCACCTTCGAGGCCCTGCTGACGCTGTCGCGGCCTGACCAAGCTGAACTACCTTCGAGGCCCTGCTGACGCTGTCGCGGCCTGTCCAAGCTAAACCACCTTCGAGGCCCTGCTGACGCTGTCGCGGCCTGACCAAGCTGAACTATCCTCGAGGCCCTGCTGACGCTGTCGCGGCCTGACCCCGCTGAACTATCTCCGAGGCCCTGCTGACGCTGTCGCGGCCTGAACCCTTGAACTATCCACGCACCAGTGGGTGCCAAGACTGTCCCGCTACCCCCTTTCCCCCGAGATCAAGACATTACGGATCCCTCGATCCTTGCCGCTATCCTGCCAAGAACTTGCTTCGAGTACTTATATAAAGATTCTTGTGAACCTCCTTCCTGTGTAGTGTCTATCTGTAAGTAGTGTGATTACTCTGCTGTTACGATTGTAGGAGAGGAGCCTCGCCAAGGAGGCCTCCCTACGGCGCTCGGCCTAGTCCATACAGAGAGGTGGGTCTCGGGGCGGACAGTCAGACACCTTCTGTCTCCCCCGGGGTCGCCTTTCCAACAGCTACACACAATGGGAACATAGGTGTGACTGGATGGGCCTTCACTGGCAGGGTGGAAGAAAGGAGCTGGCCCAGCCTCACTTACACCTGAAAAGGCTGTGTGCTGTCTCCACACAAAGGAGACAGGACACAGAAAGGACGCATACCCCCTGTAGTTACCCCAGAGCCAGGGCCAGGAAGGCATGGCATCTGTGCACTTCAAAGGCGTGCCTCAAGAAGCTTCCCCCCACTTCAAAGGCAGACGTGGGTATACATGTTGGTACTAAGACACCAACCTTTTAGTACACTTCTGGATCTGTGGATACTCTGCCAGGAAGAAGTTCTGCTGTGCTGCTGGAGTGCCACTCTGCTGGACTGCACCCTGCTGGACTCCTGCTTGGCTGTGCTGCCCTGCTGCCTGCTGCCCTCTTGCCTGAGCGAGAAGGGACTGAACCTGCATCTGTTGCACTCAGAACCCAGAGTGACTCCCAGGGATAGTTGGCTGGCCTCCTCATCTAAAGCCTCAGGGACATAGCAGGCTTCCGATAACTTTGTACCTGGACTCTGCCAACTATGAGTCAATCCTGCCAGTCCTGGACCCTTGGTAGTGGGCCTAAGGGGCATCCCAGCGGAACCCATGCATCTTCTCTGCTTGGTGGCACATCCCCGAACAGAATAGACGCATCTCTTTGGCTGAGCAGCACATCCCCGAATAAGAACTGACTGCTGCGTGGATTGAACATGTCGCAAAGACCGAGTCGCCCTGATGGTGCGGTACATCCACAGCCTAGGCCCTTGTATCTCTCATCAATGGCAGCCTTGACGACGACGTTGCACTCTGTATTGTAGCCTGGCAGTTCCTCGGAACCGACACATCACCGACGCAGGACTTCGCATTGCAAGCCACATTGACGGAATCCTCGATGAAGACACAACCTGAACTTGCATCGCACTCGCACTAGGCCAAAGATCAACAACAAGTCTAGAACACCTGAAGTTTATAAAGACAAGTTATCCGAAGGTCAAGAAAGATCACATTACAATAATCCCGTTGTGAAGTCATTCACGAGTTAAATCTTCTGAGAAAAAGACAAGAAGTGAAGCACACACTTCTGAGTGAACAACTGGCAAAAAAACAGGATGTAACTGTTGGACACGGCCTCGTGGCGTGGGCCTAACCCTCCTGCATGGCGGGCCCAGGATGACATCGGCCCTCCGTCGACTTGCTATCGACCCCCCGGACACGAACCTTCACGAAACCCCGACGAGAGCAGCCCCCTGGCAACCTACAGCTCTCCCCCCCTGGGACACCGGCGGACCCCGCTCGCCAACACTGCCGGTCTGGCGACCATGCCCGGCCACCATGTCCGGCCCGACTCCATCTTGGGCCCATCACGTCCCGGACACGTGGCCGCAGCCATCCCTGGCCCCGGCCTCAGCGAAGCCCCGACATCGAGGCACCAAGATCCTCCCGGGTGGGCGAGTGGCCACTTGGCAGATCCGAGAGGCGGGACGTTTCGATGGCCCTCCAGCCGTCCCCGGACGCCTGGTATCGATCGCCCTCCAGCCTCCCTGGGCGCTGGCTCCACCCCCCTGCTGGGTGTCTGGACACCTTCATCCCGGCCCCTCTGACCCCAAGACGCAAGGGTCCGGACATCAAACGCCTCCAGTCCTATATCTGGGCCAGCCCTGGATGAAGACGTCAGTTGTATCTTGGAGTCGAAGCCCTGCTGACCTCGTCGCGGCTGATCCTGATCCGAACTCTTGCACCGGAAACCTTCGAGGCCCTGCTGACGCTGTCGCGGCCTGACTACGCTGAATCACCTTCGAGGCCCTGCTGACGCTGTCGCGGCCTGACCACGCTGAACCACCCTCGAGGCCCTGCTGACGCTGTCGCGGCCTGACTACGCTGAACCACCTTCGAGGCCCTGCTGACGCTGTCGCGGCCTGACTACGCTGAACCACCTTCGAGGCCCTGCTGACGCTGTCGCGGCCTGACCACGCTGAACCACCTTCGAGGCCCTGCTGACGCTGTCGCGGCCTGACCAAGCTGAATCACCTTCGAGGCCCTGCTGATGCTGTCGCGGCCTGACCAAGCTGAACCACCTTCGAGGCCCTGCTGACGCTGTCGCGGCCTGACCACGCTGAACTATCCAAGCACCAGTTGGTGCCAAGACTGTCCCGCTACCCCCTATCCCCGAAACCAAGACTTTACGGATCCCTCGATCCTTGCCTGCTAACTGATCAAGGACTTGCCTTAATTGCCTATATAAAGATTCCTGTGAATTTTCCTCCTGTGTGGTGTCCTTCTGTAAGTAGTGTGGTTGCTCAAGCTGGTATGATTGTAGGAGAGGAGCCTCGCCAAGGAGGCCTCCCTACGGCGCTCGGCCTATTCCATAGAGAGAGGTGGGTCTCGGGCGGACAGTCAGACATCTTCTGTCTCCCCCGGGGTCACCTTTCCAACATTGGAGGCAAGCGACGGGATCCGAGCCCGCGCAAATCGTACAGCGAGTAACTCGCCACTGCTAACAGAGACACACAGCAACCATGAGTACTAAGGAAGCCGGAACGACCGCAGAATTCCAGAAGGAGCGACTAGAGGAGTACACCCATAAAGAACTCAAACAATTCTGCAAAGCCCTGGGTATCGCTACCACCGGACTAAGCACAAAAGACGATTTTAAAGAGGCGCTGCAAACATGGGTGGAGACCGGAGCGTCCCCACCCCAAGCCAACGAGGACATTGTCCTAGAGGTACCCGTGAGTACCAGCATAACCCCAGTGGAAGAAAGGACCGTCAACAGAGAACCGGGCCTCTCCCACGAAGACGCCCGGGAACGAGAGAGGAGTCGGCTCCATGAACTGGAGCTCGCCCGACTCTGGCTGGAAGGAGAACTTCAATTAGCAGAAAAGAAAATGGCCATTGAGCAATTACGATTAGAGGGAGATCTGGAAGAGAGGCGAAGGCAAAGAGAACTGGAAGATAAAAAACTCGCGTATGAACACGAGCGTGGCCTCAAAGAACTAGAAATCAAGGCCAAGATCGAAGAGGCTGGCGCCGCAGTAACCCGGAACCCCCCGCCTCCGGCCGACCCGAAGGTCCACATTCCCAAGGATATCGTCAAGGAATACTACAAAAATGACGATATCCAGCAATGGTTCAAGGCGTATGAAGTGGCCATGACCGCCCACCGCATCCCGCGAAAAGACTGGGGTGCCGACTTATGGGGGAGGTTTGTCAGCGAAGGCAGAGACACCCTGCTAGAGCTGGCCGAGGACGTGATGTCCTCCTATGATCACATGAAGGACGCCCTGCTCATCCGGTATGGCCTCACCCCTGAGATGTACTGGCAGAGATTCAGAGACTGCAAGAAAATCCCCGGTACCACGTGGGTCGAGTACGTGAACTTTTATAGCAGGGCCCTGGAAGGATGGATCAAGGGCAGCAAAGTGTCCACCTACGAGCAGCTGTTCGACCTAATCGTTTGGGAGCACCTCTCCAACAACTGCTTTGTCGAGCTCAGACAGCATCTCCTCGACAGCAAGCTGACCGAGCCACGGAAACTCGCCATCGAGGCCGATCGATGGGTGAGCACCCGGGTCCCCCGGACCCCGATCGGAGAGGCGGGACGGAACGGCCAGGGGCACCCCCGCCAGCGTGGCGGCGGAGGGGGCCAGAACAGGAGCCGAGACTTTCCGTCCGCCCCGGGCCGGAGCCCGCCTCGGGGGTCCCCCCAAAATAACACTTCACCATCCCTGCTCCGAAGAGGGACCCCCCCCAGCACGGCCGGGGCCCCACCCGAACATTACTTGCCACAGATGCCAGCGGCCAGGTCACTATGCCAGTGACCCCCTCTGCCCCATGAACCAGCGTCCCAGCACCACTGGGGGTCCGACCCGCCAGGTCGCTGCTGCAGCCCTGGGAGAAGGGGGAGAAGAGGACGAAGAAGTCTTTGATGAAGATCAGACAGAATATGAACCGGCCGCCATGGCCCTGGCCTGCCTAGGCCAAAGAGACATGGTCCCCCAAGCCCTGCTACCCAGCAACACGCGGAAATACCGTCAGTGGGTCCACATCAATGGACGACGGACCGAAGCCCTCCGAGACACGGGGGCCAGTGTGACGGCCGTCCGCTGCCACTTGGTGACCCCCGAACAGATCATGCCGAACGTGCGGTGCCCCGTGAGGTCCGCCGACAACTCCGAGACTCTGTGTCAGATGGCCCGAATACCCTTCGAATGGGGGGGAGTGTCGGGTACCCTCAAGGTGACCGTCCGGGACAACGCCCCGTAGACTGTCTCCTCGGAAACGACCTCGAGAGCTCTCCCTGGGCCCAAGTCGAACGGAGAGAGCATCTAGGAATGATGGGACTACCAGAGTGGGTCTGCGCGACGACCCGATCCATGACAGCCCGAGCCCCGGCGGCTACCGAGGCCGCCCCGACCGAAGAGCCGGAATGGCCTGCGCCACCACCACCCGCCGACAATGAAGAGGCCGACTCCGAGCCCAGGCCATCGGAGCCCGACCACGAAAGCAGCCACGAGCACAGCGACATACCTGAACTAGCCCAATGGGGCCAAGAGGGTGGCCCCACCCGAGAACAGTTCCGGCAGGAGCAGAAGGCCTGCCCTTCCCTCGAAGGGACCCGACAACAAGCCACCGCCCAAGCTACCGGGGACACCTCAGGGTCCCACTGGGTCTACTGGGACCACGGCCTCCTATACAGTGAACAGAAAATTGCCGAGCTAGGGGCCAGCCGCGTGTTAGTGGTCTCCCTACGATTCAGAGACTTCCTTTTGAACCTAGCACACGATGTGCCCCTCGCCGGGCACCTGGGGCAGGACAAAACTTACAGCCGCCTGGTGACCCATTTCTATTGGCCGAAAATGCGCAACGATGTGCATAAACACTGCCGCACCTGCCCGACATGCCAAGCCAGCGGAAAGAGCGGGGGGAAGGTGAAGGCCCCGCTCCAACCTTTTCCAGTAGTGACCACCCCCTTCGAGCGAGTGGGGATCGACATTGTGGGGCCCCTGGACCCCCAAACCTCGCAAGGGCATCGCTTCATCCTTGTCCTGGTGGACCACGCCACCCGCTATCCTGAAGCCATCCCCCCTCCGAACAATCACGGCCCCAGTAGTAGGCCGAGCCCTGATGGGAATCTTCTCCAGAGTAGGATTCCCCCGAGAGGTCGTGAGTGATCGGGGCACAAACTTTATATCGAAGTATATGCGGTCCCTGTGGCAACAGTGCGGGGTCACATATAAGTTCACCACCCCGTATCACCCCCAAGGAAATGGACTTGTGGAGCGGTTTAACCGAACACTTAAGGGGATGATCCAGGGCCTAGAAGAGCCCCTCCGCCGCAAGTGGGACGTCCTGCTGCCCTGCCTCTTGTTCGCCTATCGGGAGGTACCGCAGAAGTCCCTGGGGTTCAGCCCCTTCGAACTCTTGTACGGACACCCTGTCCGAGGTCCCCTCAGCCTGGTCAAAGAAGGCTGGGAAACTACAATCCACGACACCCCGCCGGATGTCTACCGGTACCTCGTGACCCTCCGCAACCAGACCTGGAAGTTCCGAGCCCTTGCCGAGGCCCACCTGGAGGCCAGTCAAGAAGACATGAAGCGCTGGTATGACCAAAACTCTTCATCCATCCAGTTCGAGCCGGGCCAGCAGGTCTGGGTCATGACCCCGGTCGAACCGTGTGCCCTCCAGGACAAATGGTCGGGCCCCTTCAAAGTGATCGAGCGCAAGAGCCCTGTCACTTATCTCGTGGACATGGAGTCACCCCGAAACCCCCTCCGGGTTCTGCACGCCAACCGGCTCAATCCGCATTTTGCCCGCACAGAACTGAGCCTGCTGCTAGCTACCGACGATGGAACCGAAGACGACTCAGAGTCCTTGCCCGACCTCCTAAAGTGCGCGGAGAAAGACGGCTCCGTCGAAGGGATCTCTCTCTCCCCCGACCTGACCCCCACACAGCGCCGAGACTGCCAAGAGCTGTTGGGGCAGTTCACCGACCTGTTCTCCCTCACTCCCGGGGTTACCCAGTGGTGTGTCCACGATGTCGACACCGGGGACAGCCAGCCAGTGCGACACCGGGCTTACCGAGTCCCCGACCGAGTTTGGGCCTGCATCCAGACAGAAGTTACCAAGATGCTGGCCCTGGGGGTGGTCGAACCCTCCGACAGTCCATGGGCCAGCCCCGTTGTCCTGGTCCCCAAAGCCGCCGCACCTGGCACCCCTCCAGAACTCCGGTTTTGCGTCGACTACCGGGGACTGAACGCGGTTACCTGAACAGACGCACACCCCATCCCCCGGGCCGACGAACTCATCGACCGCCTGGGAGCCGCCAAGTACCTCAGCACCTTCGACCTCACCGCCGGGTATTGGCAGATCGGCCTCACCCCGGGCGCCCAGGAGCGATCGGCCTTCTCAACACCCGATGGACACTTTCAATTCAAGGTGATGCCCTTCGGCATGAAAAACGCCCCGGCCACCTTCCAGAGACTAGTGAACAAAGTGCTGGCGGGGCTAGAAGAATTCAGTGCCGCCTACCTAGATGACATTGCAGTGTACAGCCCCCACTGGGCCGGGCACCTAAAACACCTCTGGGAGGTCCTGCCGGCCCTCCGACGGGCCGGACTAACTGTGAAAGCCAGTAAGTGCCAGATAGGTCAAGGGTCCGTAACCTATCTGGGACACCAAGTGGGGAGCGGCCAAGTGGCTCCCCTCCAACCAAAGATTGACGCCATCCTAGACTGGGAGCCCCCGGTCACCCAGACCGCCGTCCGAGCCTTCCTGGGGCTCACTGGATATTATCGGCGCTTCATCAAAAACTATGGGAGCATTGTGGGGCCCCTCACAGAATTAACCTCGAAGAACCGGCCCCAGAAAGTGCAATGGACACCCGCTTGTCAGGTGGCCTTCGAGACGTTGAAAGCCGCCATGTGCACCGCCCCTGTGCTCCAAGCCCCTGACTACAGTCGGGAGTTCGTAGTCCAGACCGACGCCTCGGAGCACGGCGTCAGGGCGGTCCTCTCCCAGATTGACCCCGAGGGGGTTGACCATCCTGTGGCCTTCATCAGCCGGCGGCTGCTGGCCAGAGAGCAGCGATGGAGCACCATCGAGAGGGAGGCCTTCGCCGTCGTGTGGGCCCTCAAGAAACTCAGGCCCTACCTCTTCGGCACCCACTTCCGGGTGCAGACCGACCACCGGCCACTACAGTGGCTGATGCACATGCGTGGCGAAAACCCAAAGCTGCTGCGCTGGTCCATCTCCCTCCAAGGGATGGACTTCACGGTGGAGCATCACCCTGGCAACGACCACGCCAACGCAGATGGCCTGTCCCGCTTCTTCCGCCTCGACGAAGAGAGTCCCCAGGAAGATGGGTGACTCTCCCCGCCTTCAGCTGGAGGGGACGTGTGTTGGACACGGCCTCGTGGCGTGGGCCTAACCCTCCTGCATGGCGGGCCCAGGACGACATCGGCCCTCCGTCGACTCGCTATCGACCCCCCGGACACGAACCTTCACGAAACCCCGACGAGAGCAGCCCCCTGGCAACCTACAGCTCTTCCCCCCTGGGACACCGGCGGACCCCGCTCGCCAACACTGCCGGTCTGGCCCTCCAGCCGTCCCCGGACGCCTGGTATCGATCGCCCTCCAGCCTCCCTGGGCGCTGGCTCCACCCCCCTGCTGGGTGTCTGGACACCTTCATCCTGGCCCCTCTGTCCCCCAGGCGCGAGGGTCCGGACATCAAACGCCTCCAGTCCTATATCTGGGCCAGCCCTGGATGAAGATGTCAGTTGTATCTTGGAGTCGAAGCCCTGCTGACCTCGTCGCGGCTGATCCTGATCCGAACTCTTGCACCGGAAACCTTCTAGGCCCTGCTGACGCTGTCGCGGCCTGACTACGCTGAACCACCTTCGAGGCCCTGCTGACGCTGTCGCGGCCTGACCACGCTGAACCACCCTCGAGGCCCTGCTGACGCTGTCGCGGCCTGACTACGCTGAACCACCTTCGAGGCCCTGCTGACGCTGTCGCGGCCTGACTACGCTGAACCACCTTCGAGGCCCTGCTGACGCTGTCGCGGCCTGACCACGCTGAACCACCTTCGAGGCCCTGCTGACGCTGTCGCGGCCTGACCAAGCTGAACCACCTTCGAGGCCCTGCTGACGCTGACGCGGCCTGACCAAGCTGAACCACCTTCGAGGCCCTGCTGACGCTGTTGCGGCCTGACCACGCTGAACTATCCAAGCACCAGTTGGTGCCAAGACTGTCCTGCTACCCCCTATCCCCGAAACCAAGACTTTACGGATCCCTCGATCCTTGCCTGCTAACTGATCAAGGACTTGCCTTAATTGCCTATATAAAGATTCCTGTGAATATTCCTCCTGTGTGGTGTCCTTCTGTAAGTAGTGTGGTTGCTCAAGCTGGTACGATTGTAGGAGAGGAGCCTCGCCAAGGAGGCCTCCCTACGGCGCTCGGCCTATTCCATAGAGAGAGGTGGGTCTCGGGGCGGACAGTCAGACATCTTCTGTCTCCCCCGGGGTCACCTTTCCAACAGTAACTATGGGACAAACAGGATGTAACTATGAAAAAAACAGGAATACAGCTATGGAAAAAAACAGGATGCAACAATGGAAAAAAACAGGATGCAACAATGGAAAAAACCATGATGCAACTATGGAAAAAACCAGGGTGCAACTATGGAAAAAACAGGATGTAACTATGAAAAAAGCAGGAATACAGCTATGGACAAAAAAGGATGCAACTTTGGAAAAAACGGGATGCAACTATGGAAAAACAAGGATGTAACTATTGAAAAAACCAGTAATACAGCAATAGAAAAAAACAGGATGCAACTATGGAAAAACCAGGATGCAACTATGGAAAAAACCAGGATGCAACTATTGAAAAAACAGGATGTAACTATGAAAAAACAGGCACACAGCTATGGAAATAACAGGATGTAACTATGGGGCAAACAGGATGCAACTATGGGAGAAACAGGATGCAACTATGGAAAGAAACAGGATGCAACTATGGGACAAACAGGATGCAACTATGGGAAGAAACAGGATGCAACTATGAAAAAAACAGGAATACAGCTATGGAAAAAAACAGGATGCAACAATGGAAAAAAACAGGATGCAACTATGGAAAAAATAGGATGTAACTATGATAAAACCAGTAATACAGCAATAGAAACAAGCACTGGCGTTGCCAATAGGTCTCGCAGTAGGAAAGTTTGAGCTATTGGTTTTCAAAATGACATTTTATTTTTTTGTTTTGTGATTTACAATGCCCATACTTTTAACTTTTCCCATTAGGAAAGTTTGAGCGATTCTTATTGTATTGTATTGTATTGTATTGTATTGTAAATGACACTTTTTTAATGTATGTGTTGGTTTTGAAAATAGCAAAATTAATAGCTTTGTCAGTTACAATGTCAATAGTTTTAACTTTTCGCAAATGTGACACCTATTATGTTGTATTGTATTGTATTGTAAATGAGACTGTAAATGACACTTTTTTTAATTTATGTGTTGGTTTAGAAAATAGCAAAATTAATAGCTTTGTCAGTTACAATGTCAATAGTTTTAACTTTCGCAAATGTGACACCTATAGCATTTGTAATGCAATGTGTGTTGTATTTACGTGACTTAGATGTATTGATATTACAAATAACAATGGCTTTTAATTTTGTAAATAATTAATACTTAAATAAAAGTTATTGTAATTTATAATGGCAATAGCTTAAACGTTTGTAAATAAATTTTGTGAAGATTATGTTCAGTGTATTTTATTGTGACGAAAATCCAAGAACATTGCATTTGCACCTAGACACACATATGTGTTGTAGCACTGAGTGGTGTGAGGGTGTGAGGGGGTGTGAGGGTGAGGGTGAGTGGGTGTGTGAGTGTGTGAGGGTGAGTGAGGGGTGTGAGGGTGAGAGTGTGTGAGGGTGAGGATGTGAGGCTGAGTGAGGCTGCATGTATCATAAAAACTAACTATAATGTGTAAAATTACCAGCACCAAACTATATAATTGGAACATGTCTTAAAACGGACAAAATGGCTGGTACCACTGCAACCATGCAGCTTTCGCATCACGAATGACATAGCTATAATCATAGGAAAATAGAGCAACTCTTCTTCACCTGTTTGTCTTCTTTAAATGTATGAGCGTTGAATTGATAGCTACTAGGAAAGCGCACGCATTCATTGGTTCCAACTACAGGGCATTCTGAGAAGATAATGTCTAGTGATTACTTGCACCCTGGAATACATGTATTAGGTCTCTATTACCATGCTTCTTAAATCAAGCATGATGGTGGGGTTTGGTTCTAATATAGATTAATACCCCGTGAGCACTGACATGTATTAACTGAACCTAAAAAAGCAATTGGGACTGAATATCATGGAAGAAACAACTCCTGAGATAGACTGAAAAGTATTTGTTCCTATTTTTTGATACATGCAGCCTTTTAGAATATCTAGAATGGCAATAAACTCTGAGGTTGGTACAACCTTTCATTTGAATGAATAATCTTTGGTAAGGAAGCAAAATGATATAGGACCCGATATTCTGACTCTAAACTAGAATGGAATAGCGCGCACATGTGCAATAAAAATGCAACATATTTTTATTTTTGGCCGATTCATGTAATAAGATAAAAATCCCTTTTTTTCAGTATTTGTTTAAACTCCATGTATTTCGGGATTTCAATGAACTTTTGGGTCAATAGAACAATATTGCCACGAGTTTGTGCACACGTTTCCTTACTCGTATCTAGTAAATGCGATCTTTCCAATATGGTGAACATTGTTTATAGACGTAGAGTGTTCATCATGAGTCCTACCACTCGGTGTAGGACGTACAACGTGAGCTCGAGATGGCGGTCATGTGAACTGCAACCACAGCTAGATAATGGCGTCCTAAAAGCCAAAAGGGTA
Organism: Lissotriton helveticus; assembly: GCF_964261635.1. NCBI lineage: Eukaryota > Metazoa > Chordata > Amphibia > Caudata > Salamandridae > Lissotriton > Lissotriton helveticus. The sequence continues at coordinate 513,801,149 of NC_136060.1, forward strand.
TCGTCGGAGGACTGGCAGTGGAGAAAGCACACTTGGAGCATCTTGTGACTAGAAAGTGTTAATGGCCGTACAAAAGAAGGGAGAATGCCAGTAGCAGGAGGGATTGTTATACAAATATCTGTCCGATTACGCTATGCTTTTCGAAACTTTTTTTACATTGATGTTGGTGGCATGGAAAGAAAGCGCATTGCAGTTTGAGCATGGCGGCAAGACGACAACACCCAACAGTGGCGGCATAGGCACGAGTTGTGGGGCTAAGTTTGGTCGGCCTCGATGTGTGGTGGCATGGAAAGAAAGTGCATTGCGGTTTGAGCATGGCAAGATGACAACACCCAACAGTGGCGGCATAGGCACGAGTTGTGGGGCTAAGTTTGATCAGCCTCGATGTGTGTATTTCAAAAAGCTCTGCACTGGGGCATGCTTATAATCGATACTAGACACAGCAAAAAACAAGAAATTTTAAAAAAGGGTGTTGGGTTGGAGGATGTGTGTAAATAAAGCACGACCCTTTGAACAAGGGGGAGAGCAACACGAGTGGTGGGGGAAAAGCACGAGGGAGACAGCAACACAGGAAGAAGTACACGAAGGAGACAGCAACACATGGCAGAGAAGATGAGCGGCGCACGGAGACAAAGTGAAATAATGCGTCACCAACACGTACCTGATAATGCAGAGCGGCCGGGAAACTGAAAGTACGGCCTGCCGGCCAGCCATGATTAATTAGTTAGGGGAGGAGAAGCCGCAGAGCGCACGCTGGGCGAAGCCCTTTGATGTGCTGTGCGGCCGTGAATGCGCGTGCTTGTTTGGTCACGTGATTCACGTGAACTTAATGAAAACCGCACCAAGAAGCCCTTGTTTGACGAGGATTTCGAGCACTTCAATTCTCGCTCCGCTCAATGCGCTTGCGTGCATTGATAGGTCGCGAGACCTAAAAAACAGGATGCAACTATGGAAAAACCAGGATGCAACTATGGAAAAAACCAGGATGCAACTATTGAAAAAACAGGATGTAACTATGAAAAAAACAGGAATGCAGCTATGGAAATAACAGGATGTAACTATGGGACAAACAGGATGCAACTATGGGACAAACAGGATGCAACTATGGGAAGAAACAGGATGCAACTATGGAAAAAAACAGGATGTAACTGAAAAAAACAGGATGCAACTATGGAAAAAACAGGATGTAACTTTGAAAAAAATAGGAATACAGCTATGGAAAAAACAGGATGTAATTATGGAAAAACAGGATGCAACTATGGGAAAAAACAGGATGCAGCAATGGGAAAAAACAGGATGTACCTATGGTAAAAAACAGGATTTAACTATGGGAAAAACAGGATGCAACTATGGGAAAAACAGGATGCAATTATGAGAAAATACAGGATGTAACTGTAGAAAAAAACAGGATGTAACTATAGGAAAAAACAGGGTGTAACTATGAAAAAAACAGGCTGCAACTATGGGAAAAACTGTATGTAACTATGGAAAAACAGGATGCAACTATGGGAAATGACAGGATGCAACTATGGGAAAAGGCAGGATGAAACAATGGGAAAAAACAAGATGTAACTATGGAAAAAAACAAGATGGAACTATGAAAAAACAGGATGTGACTATGGGAAAAATAACAGGATGCAACTATGGTAAAAACCATAACTATAACTATTGACGGAAGCACGACTATAAAAGGTCTGCTTGTCTATCGCCAACCTGGACCCATGGTTAGATTTAAAGGTAACCTTCTAGAGTGTGTCACTGAAACAGCAATAAGAAGAGACAAGTTTCTGCTGCTGGGTGACTTAAACACACATCTGGAAGATCCGCAAGATAAAGGAGCGATGGAGTTCAGGGAAGAACTTCACACCCTACAGCTAGAGCTCAAGGGGCAGCTCCCAACACATAACCGTGGGCATCTGTTAGATCCTATATTTGCCAATTGGGAGGATGTCCTGGTTGCCTCCCCAGAACCCCTACCCTGGACAGATCACTTTTATGTCCCATTTGTTATACACGTGCCTAAGCATAAAGTAACCGATCCTGCCCCTCTCAATTACCCCCGTCGCAGGTGGGCGAATTTCTCCTTGCCAGAGTTCAACAAAGCTCTCATCGAGGGTGGGCCCCCAGGAGGCAATGATGTGGCAACAGCTAGCAAATTACTCAATGACCGCATCACTGCTGCTCTGGACTGCGAAGCCCCATTAGGCCGGCCAACAAAAAATGCCCACAGACATAGAACTGCTCCCTGGTTTAGCGATGCGTTGCGCTGCGCCAAAAGGGAATGTAAAAGAGCAGAGAGACAATGGAGAGTGGCTTACGACGACCGGTCGAAAGAGGCCTATCTCATTAAGAGGCGCACCTATCATAATAAAATCCGGATAGAGAAAGCCACATATTATGCAGACAGAATTCAGGGGGCAGAGAACTCTGCCAGGGAACTGTTCAGTATATATAAATCTTTGGCCACTCCTAAAACCTCTACTCAAGAGGATGATTACTCAGTAGCAGCTTGCAACCGCATTGCTAGCTACTTTGGAGATAAAGTGTCCAAAATTTATTCTGCTTTTCCCGAAATTCCTCCTGCAGCGGAAGAGCCTGCAGACCTAGCAGAGATGGAAGACGATCAAAATCTGCTTCTCAACTTCACCACCCCCTCACAGGCAGAGCTAGTCAAAATCTGCAGATCTGTTAAATCCGGTTCCCCCCGTGACCCTGCATCCCCAAAAAGGTTGAGTGACAGTCTGGAGACCCTTGAACCCTATATCAGGCACGTGCTGGATGTCTCTTTCCGATCCAGTTCTATACCTGAGGACTGGAAACAGGCTGTGGTGCTTCCCCTCCGCAAGAAGCCTAATATTAGCTTTGAGAAGCTGGACAACCTATGCCCCATCTCTCTGCTGCCTTATTTTTCTAAGGTAGCGGAGAAGGTGGTAAACAAACAGCTTATGAAGTATGTGGAGGAAGGCAACATTCTTCACCCTACCCAATTCGGGTTCCGGCCCCGTCATTCTACGGAATCTGCCCTTCTTAGGGCCACCGAATCCCTCAGACAGGGTGCAGACGAGGGACAAACCATGGCTCTAATTCTATTAGATCTCAGTGCTGCATTCGACACTGTAGCACATTCCATCTTGCTACAGTGTCTGAACAAAGGAGGGGTGAGAGGAGCAGCATTGAAATGGATTTATTCATTTCTCACTGGCCGAGGCTTCCAAGTGAGGCAGGGCGACCACTACTCTGAGCGAATTTCTTTGGACCAGGGGGTGCCGCAGGGCTCGTCCCTGAGTCCAACACTTTTCAATCTTTATGTCGCTCCTATCGCCACCTTAGTAGAGAGTCACGGCCTCCGCTTGGTGTCTTATGCCGACGACACGCAGTTGGTGATCTCCCTGTCGCGTGCACCCAGTCTCTCGGCGGACATCTTCAGAGCTTGCATGCAAGATCTAGCTGCCTGGATGTCCGCCAACTGCCTCAAGCTCAACGGAGGCAAGACTGAGGCGCTGGTCGTGGGGGGCTGCCAATCAGCGTGGACGTCGGCATGGTGGCCATCCTGCCTAGGTCCAACACCCTCTCCGTGCCAGAAAGCAAAGAATCTGGGCATCTGGTTTGACACTGACCTCTCCTTTGGCCCCCAGATTAATCAGGTGGTTGGATCATGTTTTGGGACCCTTAAAAGTCTCAGGAAGACTTTGAAGTTTTTACCTGTGAGAGCCCGACAAACCCTGGTGCATGCACTAGTCACATCAAAGATGGACTATGGCAATCTTCTCTATTTAGGGACTTTGGAGAAGAACCTCAACCGCCTACAGGTCCTACAGAATGCCGCTGCCCGCTTAGTGCTTAAACTACCCAGACGAGCTGCATCGGCCGCGGCCCTCCGATCTCTGCATTGGCTTCCGGTCAGAAGCAGGGTAGAATTTAAAGCTCTATGTACGTGCCATCGGATCATCAACGGGAGATCCCCTCTTCCCCTGCAGGGACTTCTGACTACTTATGAGCCGTCCCGCTCGTTGAGATCATCTGGCTCTGGACTCCTGGTCGTTCCCAAGGTGTCTAGAGCTCGAATGGGCGGAAGATCTTTCAGGTACCTTGCAGCCTCAAGATGGAACAAACTACCCATGGCACTGAGATTAGAGCCATCAGAATCAATTTTCAGAGTCAAACTTAAAACTGCACTATTTGCCCAGTAAGGTACGCCGCTTCTATAGGTTCCAGTAAGAGTTGCTCCTCAGCGCGGGGACACGCCGTTGTGCGTCACCAAGCGCTTTACAAAACCCCCTAAATAGAAATAGAAATAGTAAAAACAGATGCAACTATGGGAAAAAACAGGATGTAACTATAAAAAAAACAGGATGTAACTATGGGAAAAACAGGATGTAACAATGGGAAAAAAACAGGATGCAACTATGGAAAAAACATGATGCAACTATGGGAAAAACAGGATGTAACTATGGGAAAAACAGGATGCAACTATGGGAAAAACAGGATGTAACTATGAAAAAAACAGGAATACAGCTATGGAAAAAAAACAGGATGCAACAATGGAAATAACCAGGATGCAACAATGGAAAAAACCAGGATGCAACTATGGAAAAAACCAGGGTGCAACTATGGAAAAAACGGGATGTAACTATGGAAAAAACCAGGGTGCAACTATGGAAAAAACGGGATGTAACTATGAAAAAAGCAGGAATACAGCTATGGACAAAAAAGGATGCAACTATGGAAAAAACAGGATGCAACTATGGAAAAAACAGGATGTAACTATGATAAAACCAGTAATACAGCAATAGAAAAAAACAGGATGCAACTATGGAAAAACCAGGATGCAACTATGGAAAAAAACAGGATGCAACTATTGAAAAAACAGGATGTAACTATGAAAAAAACAGGAATACAGCTATGGAAATAACAGGATGTAACTATGGGACAAACAGGATGCAACTATGGGACAAACAGGATGCAACTATGGGAAGAAACAGGTTGCAACTATGGGACAAACAGGATGCAACTATGGGAAGAAACAGGATGTAACTATGAAAAAAACAGGAATACAGCTATGGGAAAAACAGGATGCAACAATGGAAAAAAACAGGATGCAACAATGGAAATAACCAGGATGCAACTATGGAAAAAACCAGGGTGCAACTATGGAAAAAACAGGATGTAGCTATGAAAAAAGCAGGAATACAGCTATGGACAAAAAAGGATGCAACTATGGAAAAAAACAGGATGCAACTATGGAAAAAATAGGATGTAACTATGATAAAACCAGTAATACAGCAATAGAAAAAAACAGGATGGAACTATGGGAAAACCAGGATGTAACTATGATAAAACCAGTAATACAGCAATAGAAAAAACAGGATGCAACTATGGAAAAACCAGGATGCAACTATGGAAAAAACCAGGATGCAACTATTGAAAAAACAGGATGTAACTATGAAAAGACAGGATGTAACTATCAAAAAAACAGGATGCAACTATTGAAAAAACAGGATGTAACTATGAAAAAAACAGGATGCAACTATTGAAAAAACAGGATGCAACTATGGAAAAACCAGGATGCAACTATGGAAAAAAACAGAATGCAACTATTGAAAAAACAGGATGTAACTATGGGACAAACAGGATGCAACTATGGGACAAACAGGATGCAACTATGGGAAGAAACAGGATGCAACTATGGGACAAACAGGATGCAACTATGGGAAGAAACAGGATGTAACTATGAAAAAAACAGGAATACAGCTATGGGAAAAACAGGATGCAACAATGGAAAAAAACAGGATGCAACAATGGAAAAAACCAGGATGCAACTATGGAATAAACCAGGGTGCAACTATGGAAAAAACAGGATGTAGCTATGAAAAAAGCAGGAATACAGCTATGGACAAAAAAGCATGCAACTATGGAAAAAAACAGGATGCAACTATGGATAAAACAGGATGTAACTATGATAAAACCAGTAATACAGCAATAGAAAAAAACAGGATGCAACTATGGGAAAACCAGGATGCAACTATTGAAAAAACAGGATGTAACTATGAAAAAAACAGGAATACAGCTATGGAAATAACAGGATGTAACTATGGGACAAACAGGATGTGTTGGACCTGGCCTCGTGGCGTGGTCCTACCCCTCCCGCATGGCGGGCCCCGGACGACATCGGCCCTCCATCCAGCCCGGGTCGGCCTCGGGCACACCTCTGCACGCCCTCCAAACCACCAGATCCGCCACCCGGCAGCCCACAACCACTGACACGGCACCCTCGGGCCGCCCCAGCATTACCGGTCCGGTGCCCACCCCGGACCCTCATTCCAGGCCCGACGCCATCTTGGGCCCAGCACGTCACAGACACGTGGTCCCGGACCAGCCGCGGCCCCAGCGAGCCCGCCATCGAGGCCCCAAGAACCCTCCGGGTGGTAGAGTGGCCACTCCACCAGAGACAAGGCGAGGGGAGTTTCGATGGCTCTCCAAACATCCCCGGATGCCTGGTTTCGATCACCCTCCGGCCTCCCTGGGTTCTGGCTCCACCCCCCTGCTGGGTGTCTGGACACCATCATCCCGGCCCCTCTGACCCCCAGGCGAGAGGGTCCGGACATCAAAGGACTCCAGACCTATATCTGGGCCAGCCCCGGAGTAGGATGGGAGTTGTATCCCGGAGTCGAGAAGCCCTGCTGACGCTGTCGCGGCTGACCCTGAGACGAACTCCCCTTGCTGTTCTACCTGGAACCGGCTGGCGCTGCCGCGGTCGATCTTCGCTGTAACCTCTTTGGGACCTGCTGGCGCTGCCGCGGTCCATCTTTGCTGCAACTATCTCGGAGCCTGCTGGCGCTGCCGCGGTCCACACTCGCTGAACCATCTTGGAACCTGCTGGCGCTGCCGCGGTCCATCTTCGCTGTAACCACCTTGGAGCCTGCTGGCGCAGCCGCGGTCCACACTCGCTGAACCATCTTGGAACCTGCTGGCGCTGCCGTGTTCCACACTCGCTGAACCATCTTGGAACCTGCTGGTGCTGCCGCGGTCCACACTCGCGGAACCATCTTGGAGCCTGCTGGCGCTGCCGCGGTCCACACTCGCTGAACCATCTTGGAGCCTGCTGGCGCTGCCGCGGCCCAACCTCCCGGAGCTCCCCAGCTTGAGGATTGAGAGCTGTGCGTAGAGTCTCCTTGCAACCGACCATCTATAAGACTGTCCCGCTCCTTGCCCCTTTGTCACGAGACTCTCCAGATCTCGGGATCTGCTGTATATATTGAAACAATACTTATTGCCAGATAAAGATTGAAAACTCTATCTACGTGTGGTGTATATTTGTAGGGGTGTGGTTACTCTGCTGTACGATTCTAGGAGAGGGCCCTCCCGTCGGAGGCCTCCCGACATCGCTCGGTCCCTTCTCTGAAGGAGGGGTAGACCTAGGGGTGGTCAGTCAGACTCCTTCTGCCTCCCCCGGGTTCGCCTTTCTAACATTGGTGGCAGGCGCTGCGATCCGAGCCAACGCAAAATCGTACAGAGAGTGATCTACCCGCTACGACGGAAAAACACACAGAGACCATGACGACCCAAGGAACAAACCTACCTGCCGAATTCCAGAAAGAGAAGATAGAAGAATACAGCCACAAAGAACTAAAACAATTCTGTAAAGACATGGGTATCGCTACCACTGGCCTGAGCACAAAAGAGGACTTCAAATCGGCCCTACAAGCATGGGTGGAAACCCGAGACAGATCACCCCAAGAGGAGAATAGTCCGAACGGGCAACAGGAAACCAGCGCACCCCCGACGGGGGAAAGAACTGCAACACTAAACGCGGACCTCATCTATGAAGACGCTCGAGAACGAGAGCGCAACCGGCTACACCAATTGGAGCTTGCACGACTCCGGCTAGACGGAGAACTCCAGCTAGCGGAGAGAAAGATAGCCCTCGAGCAACTACGGCTGGAGGGGGATCTAGAAGAGAAACGGAGACAACGTGACCTCGAAGAAAAACGACTAGCATATGAACACGAACGAGGCCTGAGAGAACTCGAAATCAAGGCCAAGAGCAACGAAGATAGCGCGGCCGGGGCCAAGACCTCGGCCCCTCCCGTGGACACCAAGGTTCACCTACCGAAAGATGTAGTCAAAGAATACTACAAGAACGATGATATCCAACAATGGTTCAAAGCCTAGGAGGTGGCTATGACCGCCCATCGGGTGCCCCTGAAGGATTGGGGCGCCGGCCTGTGGGGAAAGTTTGTCAACGAAGGAAGGGACGCCCTGCTGGAACTCCCTGACACCGAAATGACCTCCTATGAACACATGAAAACGGCCCTACTCACGCGCTACGGACTCACCCCCGAAATGTACCGGCAGAGGTTCCGAGACTGTAAAAAAATCCCCGGTACCACTTGGGTGGAATATGTGAACTTTTTTAGCAGAGCCTTCGAGGGGTGGGTCAAAGGCAGTCAGGTCACTACCTACCAGCAGTTGGTCGACCTTATGTTATGGGAGCACCTCCCCAACAACTGCTTCATTGAACTACGACAGCACCTCCTCGACAGCAAGTTGACCTAGCCGCGAAAACTAGCGGTCGAAGCAGGTCGGTGGGCGAGCAACCGCGTCCACCGGAACACCACAGGAGAATACGGACGAGGGTCCCCGGGGAACCACCGGCCGCGAGGCGGCGGGTCTGGCATCAGCCGAGGCCGAGACCACCCGCCGGGGTCTTCGCCCGCCTCCTCTACACCAGCCGCCAGCCCGAGGGGGGCCCATCCAGCCCGACCGGGGCCACGCCCCAACGTTACGTGCCACAGATGCCAGCGGCTGGGTCACTATGCCAATGATCCTCTCTGCCCCATGAACCAGCGGCCCGGCACCACCGGGCCCCCCGGTCGACAAATCACTGCAGCTGCTCTGAGCGAAGAAAGGGACGAAGAAGAAGAGGTCCCTATGGAACCAGAAGAATGGGAGTCCGCGGCCATGTGCCTCGCCTCCCTGGGCGACAAAGACCTGATCCCCGAGACCAGATTCCGATCAACACCCAGAAGTACCGCCAGTGGGTCACCATCAACGGACGCCGGGCCGAGGCTCTCCGTGACACAGGGGCCAGCATAACCGCCGTCCGCTGCCATCTGGTGACCCCAGAACAAATCTTGCCCCACGTTCTGTGCCCTGTCCGGTCAGCGGACAATTCCGAGAGCCTGTGCCAGATGGCCCGCATCCCCTTCGAGTGGGGAGGAGTGTCTGGCATGCTGAAAGTCACCGTCCGAGACGATGCCCCGGTGGACTGCCTCCTAGGGAACTACCTGGAAAGTTCCCCCTGGGCACAGATCGAGCGAAGAGAACATCTGGGGATGCTAGGCCTTCCTGAATGGGTTTGCGTAACGACCCGATCCATGTCCACCCGGGAAACCGTCCCAACCAAAGACAATCTGCCCGAAGAACCTGAATGGCCGGCACCGCCGCCACCCGCCACTGCCACGGCCGAACCCGAACTGGGGTCGCAGGGCCCCCGCCATGAAGAACCTCCCGAGTTCGGGCCCCTTCCCGAACTAGCCCAGTGGCGCCAAGAAGGGGGCCCCACCCGCGAGCAGTTACGTCGGGAACAAAAGACATGTCCTTCCCTTGAGGGACTCCGACAACAAGCCACCACGCAAGCCACAGGAGACTCCTCTGGGTCCCACTGGATCTATTGGGACCAGGACCTCCTGTACAGTGAACAAAAGATCGCCGAGCTGGGGGCCGGCCGAGTGCTAGTCGTCCCCTCCACTTCAGAGACTTTCTCTTAAACCTGGCACATGACGTGCCCCTCGCCGGGCACCTGGGGCAGGACAAAACCTACAGCCGCCTGGTGACCCACTTTTATTGGCCAAAGATGCGCCGCGATGTGTACAACCACTGCCGAACCTGTCCGACCTGCCAAGCCAGCGGAAAGAGTGGGGGGAAAATCAAGGCCCCACTCCAACCGTTTCCCGTGGTGACCACTCCCTTCGAGCGAGTAGGGATCGACATCCTGGGGCCCCTGGATCCTCCCACCTTTCAGGGGCACCGCTTCATCCTCGTCCTGGTGGACCATGCCACCCGCTACCCAGAAGCTATCCCCCTCCGGACTATCACAGCCCCCGTAGTGGGCCGGGCGCTAATGGGAATCTTCTCCAGAGTCGGCTTCCCCCGAGAGGTCGTCAGTGATCGGGGCACAAACTTTATATCGAAATATATGCGGTCCCTGTGGCAACAGTGGGGGGTCGCGTATAAGTTCACCACCCCGTATCACCCTCAAGGAAATGGAGTAGTGGAGCGATTTAATAGGACCCTGAAAGGAATGATCAAGGGCCTGGAAGAGCCCCTCCGGCGCAAATGGGACGTTCTGCTGCCATGCCTCCTGTTCGCCTACCGGGAGGTACCCCAGAAGTCCCTGGGGTTCAGCCCCTTTGAACTATTATATGGACACCCGGTGCGAGGCCCCCTCAGCCTGGTCAAGGAAGGCTGGGAGCTGGCCGCCTCCGATACTCCGCCCGATGTCTTCCGATACCTCTTGACTCTCCGCAACCAGACTCGGAAGTTCCGGGAACTGGCCGAAACCAACCTGAAGGCCAGTCAAGAGGAGATGAAGCGCTGGTATGATGAAAATGCCTCGTCCATTGAATTCGAGCCGGGCCAGCAGGTCTGGGTCATGTCCCCGGTCGACCCCGGCGCCCTCCAGGACAAATGGACAGGGCCCTTCAAAGTGGTGGAGCCCAAGAGCCCCGTCACCTACCTAGTGGACATGGAGTCCCCCCGGAACCCCCTCCGGGTCCTACACGCCAACCGGCTCAAGCCCCACTTTGTCCGCACCGAACTGAGCCTGTTGTTGGCTACCGATGACGGAGCAGAGGACGACTCCGAGCCTCTACCAGACCTCCTGGGCACCTCCGAGAAAGATGGCTCCGTCGAGGGAGTCTCCCTCTCTCCCGCGCTGACACCCAAACAGCGCCAGGACTGCCAGAAACTGCTGGGTCAATTTGCGAACTTATTTTCCCTCACCCCCGGAGTCACCCAGCGGTGTGTTCACGACGTCGACACCGGGGACAGTCCGCCCATGCGGCACCAAGCCTACCGAGTCCCCGACCGAGTCCGGGCCTGCATCCAAGCCGAAGTTTCCAAGATGCTAGCCCTAGGGGTAGTCGAGCCCTCAGACAGTCCATGGGCCAGTCCCGTCGTCCTGGTCCCTAAGGCCGCCGCCCCCGGGGTGCCCCCGGAGCTGCGGTTCTGTGTCGACTATCGGGGACTGAATGCCGTCACCAGGACCGACGCCCATCCCATTCCCCGAGCGGATGAACTGATCGATCGCCTGGGGGCCGCCAGGTACCTCAGCACCTTCGACCTCACGGCCGGATACTGGCAAATCGGCCTCATGCCAGGGGCCCGAGAACGATCCGCTTTCTCGACCCCCGATGGCCACTTCCACTTCAACGTGATGCCCTTCGGCATGAAGAATGCTCCGGCCACCTTCCAGAGACTAGTGAATCGGGTGCTGGCAGGACTGGAAGAGTTCAGCGCCGCCTATCTGGACGATATTGCGGTGTACAGCCTCTGTTGGGACGAGCACCTGACCCACCTCTGGAAGGTCCTGTCGGCCCTCCAACGGGCCGGACTAACAATAAAAGCCAGCAAGTGCCAGATCGGTCAAGGGTCCGTGACCTATCTGGGACACCAAGTGGGGAGCGGCCAAGTGGCTCCCCTTCAACCCAAGATCGACGCCATCCAGGCCTGGGAGCCCCCCGTCACCCAGACCGCCGTCCGAGCCTTCCTGGGGCTCACTGGATACTATCGGCGGTACATCAAGGACTATGGGAGCATTGTGGGGCCCCTCACAGAACTAACCTCCAAGAGACTACCCCCGAAGGTGCACTGGACCCCCGAGTGCCAAGTAGCCTTTGAGACACTAAAGACTGCCATGTGCACCGCCCCGGTGCTCCAGGCCCCCGACTACAGCCGAGAGTTCATCGTCCAAACTGACGCCTCGGAACACGGCATTGGGGCCGTACTGTCCCAAATGAACTCTGACGGAGTTGACCTTCCTGTGGCCTTCATCAGCCGGCGCCTGCTGGCCCGAGAACAACGATGGAGCACCATCGAGCGGGAAGCATTCACCGTCGTATGGGCCCTAAAGAAGCTCCGGCCCTACCTCTTCGGCACCCACTTCCGAGTACAGACCGACCACCTGCCCCTGCGGTGGTTGATGCAGATGCGGGGCTAGAACCCGAAGTTGCTACGTTGGTCCATCTCCCTCCAAGGGATGAACTTCACCGTGGAGCATCGCCCTGGCAACGACCACGCCAACGCTGACGGCCTCTCCAGATTCTTCCGCCTTGGCGAGGAGAATCCCCAAGAAGATGGGTGACTCTCCCCTGCCTTCAGCTGGGGGGGACGCGTGTTGGACCCGGCCTCGTGGCGTGGTCCTACCCCTCCCGCATGGCGGGCCCCGGACGACATCAGCCCTCCATCCAGCCCGGGTCGGCCTCGGGCACACCTCTGCATGCCCTCCAAACCACCAGATCCGGCACCCGGCGGCCCACAACCACTGACATGGCACCCTCGGGCCGCCCCAGCAATACCGGTCCGGTGCCCACCCCGGACCCTCATTCCAGGCCCGACGCCATCTTGGGCCCAGCACGTCACAGACACGTGGTCCCGGACCAGCCGTGGCCACGGCCCCAGCGAGCCCGCCATCGAGGCCCCAAGAACCCTCCGGGTGGTAGAGTGGCCACTCCACCGGAGACAAGGCGAGGGGAGTCTCGATGGCTCTCCAACCATCCCCGGATGTCTGGTTTCGATCACCCTCCGGCCTCCCTGGGTTCTGGCTCCACCCCCCTGCTGGGTGTCTGGACACCATCATCCCGGCCCCTCTGACCCCCAGGCGAGAGGGTCCGGACATCAAAGGACTCCAGACCTATATCTGGGCCAGCCCCGGAGTAGGACGGGAGTTGTATCCCGGAGTCGAGAAGCCCTGCTGACGCTGTCGCGGCTGACCCTGAGACGAACTCCCCTTGCTGTTCTACCTGGAACCGGCTGGCGCTGCCGCGGTCGATCTTCGCTGTAACCTCTTTGGACCTGCTGGTGCTGCCGCGGTCCATCTTTGCTGCAACTATCTTGGAGCCTGCTGGCGCTGCCGCGGTCCACACTCGCTGAACCATCTTGGAACCTGCTGGCGCTGCCGCGGTCCATCTTCGCTGTAACCACCTTGGAGCCTGCTGGCGCTGCCGCGGTCCACACTCGCTGAACCATCTTGGAACCTGCTGGCGCTGCCGCGGTCCACACTCGCTGAACCATCTTGGAACCTGCTGGCGCTGCCGCGGTCCACACTCGCGGAACCATCTTGGAACCTGCTGGCGCTGCCGCGGTCCACACTCGCTGAACCATCTTGGAGCCTGCTGGCGCTGCCCAACCTCCCGGAGCTCCCCAGCTCGAGGATTGAGAGCTGTGCGTAGAGTCTCCTTGCAACCGACCATCTATATCTATGTCCCGCTACCTTGCCTCTTTGTCACGAGACTCTCCAGATCTCGGGATCTGCTGTATATATTGAAACGATACTTATTGCCAGATAAAGATTGAAAACTCTATCTACGTGTGGTGTATATTTGTAGGGGTGTGGTTACTCTGCTGTACGATTCTAGGAGAGGGCCCTCCCATTGGAGGCCTCCCGACATTACTCGGTCCCTTCTCTGAAGGAGGGGTAGACCTAGGGGTGGTCAGTCAGACTCCTTCTGCCTCCCCCGGGTTCGCCTTTTTAACAGGATGCAACTATGGGACAAACAGGATGCAACTATGGAACAAACAGGATGCAGCTATGGAAAGAAACAGGATGCAGCTATGGAAAGAAACAGGTTGTAACTATGAAAACAAGCATTTGCAATGCAATAGGTCTCGCATTAGGAAAGTTTGAGCTATTGGTATTGTAAATGGCAAAGTTTTTATTTATGTTTCTTTTTTTTTAAATAGCTAAATTAATAGCTTCGTCATTTACAATGCCAATAGTTATAACTTTCGCAAATGTGATACCTATAGCATTTGTAATGCAATATGTTTTGTATTTACAAACCGCGAGAGGACAAAAAAAAGCTCCGGACCACCGCCTCCTCCCAGGCCTTCAAAAGGGACCTCAAAGTTCTCCTCCTCCAGAGACACCTCCAAAAGTAATTCACGTCCTCTTGCTATTTGTGAGGAAGACTTCCCACTACTGATAATTTCTACTTTCCATGACCATGGAAGTGCCTTCCCAGTGTATGCCTGTGATTGGAGGGTCTGCCTTTTTGCAGTATTTTCCATGTACTGGTGTTCGGTGCCCTTTTGTAACATGCACACACCACTCTGCCCTTGCAACACACGGCTGCTACCTCTCACATGTCTTTACCTTTGATACTTGCACAAGTGCCACCTTGCCCATGTAACGCTTGTTCCTGAGCCTGAGTGTCTAGCACTTATTGCAGGACTATACCTCTAATTATACTCTGTTTTCTCTTATAACTGCACACTTGTCACTTTCATTTCCTCTTGTGCACTTTTGACTACCTTATGTATTTTGGTTGCTCACAATTTTTACTCAAGTATTTTGTTTGCTCACGATTGTCACTATTACCTTTACTACCTCATGTATTTTGGTTGCTCACAATTTTTACTCAAGTATTTTGTTTGCTCACGATTGTCACTATTACCTTTACTACCTCATGTATTTTGGTTGCTCACAATTTTTACTCAAGTATTTTGTTTGCTCACCATTGTCACTATTACCTTTACTACCTCATGTATTTTTGGTTGCTCATAGTTTTTACTACCTCATGTATTTTGTTTGCTCACAATTGTCACTATTACCTTATGTAAGTAACGTATGTTTTTGCAACCTGTTCTTTTGTAATGTTTCTCATTATGTTTCATTTCTGTTCCTAATGTGAAGCGCTCTGATGCCTTCGGGTAAAGTCCGCGCTATATAAAAATGCATAAATACATGAATACATAAATACCGCCTTCGGGTAAAGTCCGCGCTATATAAAAATGCATAAATACATAAATAAATAAATACCGCCTTCGGGTAAAGTCCGCGCTATATAAAAATGCATAAATAACTAAATAAATAAATACCGCAAATCACCGCCGTCACTCTGCCGGCCTGCGACCAGGAAGTCAGGCAGGCCGGCGCGACAACCGGAAACAGGAAGTAGGAGGGCGGGAGCCTACCCCGCCTCCCACGGAAGAGCCGCGATTGGAGCCGTGTTTGGAGCACCGGAGCAGGCAGGAGCCTACCCTGCGCCCCGGTGCCGAAGGAGGGAAGAAGAGTCCTGCTGCCGGGCCCTGCAGCTGAGGAGAGCTGCCGCACGAAGGAAGCCGGTGAGTGGGTTGCTGAGCTGGGGGGGGGAGAGCATGTGTGTGTGCGCGCGCGCGCGCGTGGGGGGGGGCCGCGGGCTGTGTATGTGTGTGTGCGTGCGTGTGTGCGTGTGTGTATGTGTCTTGGAGTGCGTGTGTGTGACTGTGGGGGAGGGGGTGTGTGTGTGTGAGCGAGTGTCTGTCTGCGCGCGCATGTGTATGGCGCGGGACGCGACGTGCGCGTTCGCGCACACGAATCCAGGAGAAAGCGCTCGTAAACCCTCTTGTCCTCCTTCCCCCCACACTGATCGCTATTGGTCTCCAGCTGGACAAATGCATCCTTGCGGATGCATTGCCAGCGAGACCCAAAAACAGGATGCAACTATGGAAAAAAAACAGTATGTAACTGAAAAAAATAGGAATACAGCTATGGAAATAACAGGATGTAACTATGGAAAAACAGGATGCAACTATGGGTATAAACAGGATGCAATTATGAGAAAGTACAGGATGTAACTGTAGAAGAAAACAGGATGCAACTATTGGAAAAATAAGATGCAACTATGGAAAAAACAGGGTGTAACTATGAAAAAAACAGGGTGCAACTATGGGAAAAACTGTATGTAACTATGGAAAAACAGGATGCAACTATGGGAAAAGACAGGAAGAAACAATGGGAAAAAACAAGATGTAACTATGGAAAAAAACAAGATGTAACTATGAAAAAAACAAGATGTAACTATGAAAAAAACAGGATGTAACTATGGGAGCAATAACAGGATGCAACTATGGAAAAAACAGGATGTAACTATGGGAAAAACAGGATGTAACTATGGGAAAAATATCAGGATGCAACTATGGAAAAAACAGATGCAACTATGGGAAAAACAGGATGTAACTATGGGAAAAACAGGATGCAACTATGGAAAAAACAGATGCAACTATGGGAAAAAAACAGGATGTAACTACATAAAAAACAGGATGTAACTATGGGAAAAACAGGATGTAACTATGGGAAAAACAGGATGTAACTATGGGAAAAACAGGATGTAACTATGGGAAAAACAAGATGTAACTATGGAAAAAAGAACAGGATGCAACTATGGCGTTGACCTGAGACGTCAGTGTTCAACATGAATCAAGCTGAATGCCCAGATTTCTCACAACTGGGGCTGAAATCTGTTTTAGACCCAAAGAAGAGGAGCAATTGGGAGGTCCCCGAATGGAGAGGGTTTTAATAAACAGAAAATCTGTGTTTTGCCCCATTTCACTTTAAGTGGTTGACTGTCATCCTGTCTCTGAATGTCAACTTCGGGTAGGCATTCGCAGAGATGCTTAGAAGCAATATGAATATCTCCCAATATCGTGACAACAATTTGTATATAAGACGGAATAAGGTGCGCTCACGAGGTCATGCACAAGCCAAAAAGCTTTGGTGACAAAACCGGGCCCCGTTTAACACCAAATGGACAAGTTCTGAGATAACAAGGAGGGTGACAGCGACATTTGGCCAGAACTGTTTGACAGGTTGTCATCAAACCAGGACAAAGCAAGGTCTTTGATCCCAAAATCAGAGAGGCTTTCCAACAGTATTTGATCACTCAGTGTGTTGGACACTGGCGGCAGGGTGAAAAGGTCCAGGGCAGCAGAGATGTTAGCGTCGGTACAGCGGTGAATATCATCTAAAACTGAGACTACCGTCAATTTAGTAACAAGTAGTAACTTTACATTTGTGAATCCTGGTGTTGAAGGCTCCCCCAGGTACTAGAGGCATGCAAGTCTGCTCCTTGGAGCAACTTTACACTCATGAATTCCGGTGTAGGAGGCTCCACCAAGTAGTGGAGACATTTAGGTCTGCATCTAGGAGTAACCTTACAGTCAGAAATTGTGAGTAGCAAAAAAATGGTGTGAGACAGAATATCGAGTTGGAAATGTCGACTTACACAAATATCAAGTAAGACATATCGGAATTCAGAAATAGCGACAGCAAGAATATTACAGTCAATAATATCGAACTTAAAGTAGGCAATATCATTTTTAAAAGTATAGAAGTGATTAATATTGTTTGAAAAAAATAGTTGTTTAAAAAATCGATCTTTTAATTAGTGTTATGAATTCCAGTTTATATTTAAATGTATGTGATGTATTTTTTGTATAAGTATTGTTTATGTTCTTTAATATATGTGTTAAATTTTTAGTAGTTATCAATTTTATTTTAATGAAATTTTGCATTTTTTAGTTCCGTAGCGGATTGTGGGTTTATAGAGCAATAGGGTGGGAAGTAATTTATTTATAAAAAATTAACGATTATTTTTCATTTATTTAATTTAGATTTTATAGTATTAATTGTGGGAAGCAATTTATTTTAATTAATTATTAATTGGTTGTTAATTAATATCAATTAATTAATTGACAATTACTTATGGTAATTGTGTAAAAATATTAGGTGCAGGTTGTGGGGTTTATAGGAGTTAAGGGTGGGAAGTAAATTATTTTCGGTTAATTAATAATTAGTTGTTCATTTATATTAATTCATTATTTGAAAGTTAATTATTGAAATTGTGTAATTATTTTAGATGTGTGTTGTGGGGTTTATAGGGTAAAGGATGGGAAGTATTTTTTTTAATTAATCAAGAATTAGTTCTTAAATAATGTTACTTAATTTATTGAAAATTAACTATGGAAATACTGTAATGAATTTTAGGTGCGGGTTGTGGGGTTTGTAGTGGTGAAGTGTGGGAAGTAGTTTATGTTTAATTAATAATTGGTTGATCATTAATGTTAATTCATTAATTGATATTTAATTAGGGTAGTTGTTTATATTTGTTGTGTGTGGGTCTTACTTTTTTAGGATTAAAGGGTGGAGAGTAAATTATTTTTACTTAGTTTATACATTTTTTTAAATAATATTATTTTTCAATTGAAACTAAGTTGTAATTGTGTTATTCATTTTGTTACAGTTTAATTTTTACCAGTGTTTTGCGGGGATTATAGGGGTAAAGTGTGGGAAGTTTATTAAAGGTTATGAGTTTTAATTCGTTTTTTTATTAATATTATTTCTATAATTGGCAATTAATTATGTCAATTACGTAAGTACATTTTTTAATAAAGTTTTGATGTGGGTTGTGAATTGTGTGGTGGTATAGGGTAGGAAATAAAAAACTACATTTATGTAATAATTAAGGTTTTTGATTCTAAATAATTTCTAAATAAAATTATTTATTTATTGAAAATGATTTTGTATTTTATTTAATATATTAGTAGGCATTTGTCATATGCATTTAACTTTATAATATGTGGGGGGTTTTAAATTTGTAATATTACATATATTTGTATTTTCATTTTTTTGTCAAAGATATTTTTATTAGAAGTTGCAAGCAAACAGTCCAAAGGGACCAAAAGTGACATCATTGAATCCCACGCAGGGGAACAACAAGATACAGCAAAATGTTTGACATATCGCCTAAGAAGGGGTGTCAAAGGGGCAAAGGGGAGAACTCCTTCGTAGAGCCCACTAGCTAATGGAGAGGTACAGCTGTTGAATGTACGGAGCAAGTCTCATCGTCCAAGTGCAGCTGAGGAATATGCCAGTTCAGGTGTTCTATCTGGGAAACGAGTAGGCCCAGTGGGGCTCGAGAGATGATAAAAACATACAACAGCCGGAAGTCAGACCAGAGGCGCTGAAGGATGTCACCTACAATAACACGAGTACAACATATCGCGTCCCAACATGGGGCGTACAGTGAAGCATCATTGAAAAGAAAAACAAAATAAACGTCCCCACCCGCCCTAACCT
The DNA here is from genome assembly GCF_964261635.1 of Lissotriton helveticus. Lineage (NCBI taxonomy): Eukaryota > Metazoa > Chordata > Amphibia > Caudata > Salamandridae > Lissotriton > Lissotriton helveticus. The sequence continues at coordinate 513,820,266 of NC_136060.1, forward strand.
ACCCCCCACCCATGGTGGCGGCAGCATCCCGATAAGGGAAAGGGTAGAAGAGTGCTAGGCTCAAATACATGGATCAAAATTGAAATAGGTGTAGAGCTCTAATGGAGGCAGGACATACAGCAGAGGGAAGGCCCCGGGAGAGGAAAGCAACCAGAGGACCCCATTTGAATTCAAAATTTTTGTAGTCGTCTTGGAATTAGCGGCCATATGCTCGAGGCTCAACAGCTTCCAGACCCGAGCATGCCATAGGGAATGTATTTTAATTTTTAATATATTTATTTGTGTTTTTATTTCTTTTTGATTTTGAAAAATGTTTGTTGTTAATATTTTTTTTGTTTTTATTTTTGAACTGACTAGAGTGAGAATATTATTTGTTGCCCCTTTGTAAGCTAACACTTTCCCTCCTGTTGCACTCACTGGAGTGGGAATAGTAATTTTTACCTCTCCACTATCCAACACTTGTTCTACTGTTACAATTATTGGAGTAGGAATAGTAATTATTAACTCTACGTAATCCAACACTTTCCCTACTGTTGCGCTCATTGGAGTGGGAATAGTAATTTGTACCCCTACGCAATCCAACACTTTCCCTACTGTTGTAATCATTGGAGTAGGAATTGTAAATTATTCCCCTACACTATCCAACACTTTTCCTACTGTTGCAGTCACTGGAGTGGGAATAGTAATTTTATCCCTCCAATATCCAACACTTTCCCTACTGCTGCACTCACTGGAGTGGGAATAGTAAATTTATCCCTCCACTATCCAACACTTTCCCTACTGTTGCACTCACTGGAGTGGGAATAGTAATTTTTACCCACCCGCTATCCAAAACTTTCCCTACTGTTGCACTCACTGGAGTAGAATAAATAATTTTTACCCACCCGCTATCCAACACTTTCCCTACTGTTGAACTCACTGGAGTGGGAATAGTAATTTTTACCCCTCTGCTATCCAACACTTTCCCTACTGTTGCACTCATTGGAGCGGGAATAGTACGTTTTACCCCTACGCTATCCAACACTTTCCCTACTGTTGCACTCACTGGAGTGGGAATAGTAATTTGTACCCCTCTGCTATCCAACACTTTCCCTATTGTTGCACTCACTGGAGTGGAAATAGTAATTTTTACCCTCCGCTTTCCAACACTTTCCCTACTGTTGCACTAACTGGAGTGGGGATAGTAATTTTTACCCTTACGCTATCCAACACTTTCCCTCCTGTTGCACTCACTGTAGTGGGAATAGTAATTTTTACCCCTCCACTATCCAACACTTTCCCCACTGTTGCACTCACTGGAGTGGGAATAGTAATTTTTCCCCACCCGCTATCCAACACTTTCCATACTGTTGCACTCACTTGAGTGGGAATAGTACGATTTACCCCTACGCTATCCAACACTTTCCCTCCTATTGCACTCACTGGAGTGGGAATAGTAATTTTTACCCCTACACCATCCAACACTCTCCCTACTGTTGCACTCAATGGAGTGGGAATAGTAATTTTTACCCCTCCGCTTTCCAACACTTTCCCTACTCTTGCACTCACTGGAGTGGGAATAGTAATTTTTACCCACCCGCTATCCAACACTTTCCCTACTGTTGCACTCACTGGAGTGGGAATAGTAATTTTTACACCTCTGCTATCCAACACTTTCCCTACTGTTGCACTCACTGGAGTGGGAATAGTACGTTTTACCCCTACGCTATCCAACACTTTCCCTCCTGTTGCACTCACTGGAGTGGGAATAGTAATTTGTACTCCTCTGCTATCCAACACTTTCTCTATTGTTGCACTCACTGGAGTGGAAATAGTAATTTTTACCCCCTCCTCTTTCCAACACTTTCCCTACTGTTGCACTAACTGGAGTGGGGATAGTAATTTTTACCCCTACGCTATCCAACACTTTCCCTCCTGTTGCACTCACTGGAGTGGGAATAGTAATTTTTACCCCTCCGCTATCCAACACTTTCCCTACTGTTGCACTCACTAGAGTGGGAATAGTAATTTTTACCCACCCGCTATCCAACACTTTCCCTACTGTTGCACTCACTGGAGTGGGAATAGTACGATTTACCCCTACGCTATCCAACACTTTCCCTCCTGTTGCACTCACTGGAGTGGGAATAGTAATTTTTACCCCTACACCATCCAACACTCTCCCTACTGTTGCATTCAATGGAATGGGAATAGTAATTTTTACCCATCCGCTATCCAACACTTTACCTACTTTTGCACTCATTTGAGTGGGAATAGTAATTTTTACCCCTACGCTATCCAACACTTTCCCTACTGTTGGACTCAATGGAGTGGGAATAGTAATTTTTACCCTTCCGCTATGCAACACTTTCCCTACTTTTGCACTCATTTGAGTGGGAATAGTAATTTTTACCCCTACACTATCCAACACTTTCCCTACTGTTGGACTCAATGGAGTGGGAATAGTCATTTTTACCCACCCGCTATCCAACACTTTCCCTACTGTTGCACTCCTTGGAGAGGGAATAGTAAGTTTTACCCCTCCACTATCCAGCGCTTTCCATACTGTTGCACTGACTGGACTGGTTAATTTTAAGTTTAATTTTTTTTTAAATAGTTTAATATTTAAATGTATGATAGAATGTTTTTTTTTAAATACACAATATTTATGATTTTATTTTACATATATATATAAAAAAGCAATATTTTGGACAACTATATTTTTAACATCGATATTTTTTCTGTCAATATTTTTGTACTTACCTGTTTAAGTATAGAGAGTCATTATTTTTGTATTGTATATTTTTTCAAAAAAAGTGACGCAACTGCGGCGTAGTGTGCCTGCCTGTATGCCACGTAAAGTCACCCTGCGTGGTCTTTCATTGCCTTGTAAATATGGCCCCTTTCACACAATACTCTGCGTGAAATAGCCTTCCATCGGTGTTGTTCTGGGTGTTCTCACGCAAAGTCTATGGACCCTGACGTATTCTCAGATTTAGAAAGTTTTATAAACCTGGGTATGTTTTCGATTCCTGCGCGTCCCCAGGGGTGGCGTAAGAGTGGCACAATGAGAGGAATACCCTCATTTCTCCTTGTTTTGTTCTTTTTCTATTTGTGAGGCATTCTGCCGCAGACATAGAAAGAGAAAAATACCCC